>NW_027069766.1:16421-36323 GCF_002906115.3 Quercus suber | reverse complement strand
AGAGAGGAAGAGAGAGAGAGAGAGAGAGAGAGAGAGAGAGAGAGAGAGAGAGAGAGAGAGAGAGAGAGAGAGAGAGTCGCCATCATAGTCACCACTGGAAGCTAATCAGCGCCGCCATCTAGATCGTCACCACCCAAGACCGATCCACCCAAAATCGATCTCGTTCTCGACCCCCCAAGATCGAGCTCGTTCTCAACACACTGACCCATCCTTCATCCTCACTGACCCATCCCTTGTCCTCGTCCTCCGTCGATCCATCCCTCATTCTCAGGGTAGCCACTGGAAAATAGATTGGACCACCGTGAGTCCATGACCTAATGAACGACCCACCCTTGAGCCAATCGGACTGCCATGAGCAATCCACCCCTGAGCCGATTTGTCCACCGTTTGAGTGACCCACTCCTAGATTGAACCACCCAGTTAGTGACCCACTCCTAGATCGAGCCGCCACCTTTAGATCTACCCACCATGTCCATGTCACCACTACTGTCGCCACCACCAAGTCACCCATAAATCGATCTCTCTCTCTGTCACTTAATCTCTCTCTCTCTCTCTCTCTCTCTCTCTCTCTCTCTCTCACGATTGGTCTTATGACTTTAAATATTTTTATTTGATTTTTGGTTGTGTTAAGTGTACATTTTGAAATTTTTTGTAATAAAATTTATTTGGATTCTGAGAAAATGTGAAAAATTTGTAAGAAAATAACATTTTTAAAATGTTACCAAACACCAGAAATTGGTTTCTAGATTATTTTCCATTGTAGAACCAAACACCTGGATTTCATTTTCCTTACGGGAATTCACTTTTCCCTGCATTCATTTTACACTCGGAATTCGATTTACATTGAACCAAACACAGCCTTAATGTAAGAGTGTAGAGTTTTCTTCACGCATGTTTAGAGCAACTACATTAGTGGTTGCAAAAATTTACAAAATACAAAAAATACTTAATTTTGCATATTTTAACATAAAAAAAAAAAAAATACCTACATCAGTACTTGTAAAAATATGCAAATATACAAAATTGCTTTGCACATGAATAGTAATTGTGTATATATGCACAGTTATTGTTCATGTGCAAATGATTTTTTTATTCTTTTTTCTCTCTCCCCGTCATGTTGCTCTCTCATCTGTTTTCTTCTCACAACAAAGAAAGAAAAAGGTGGGTGGGGCATGTGGGTAGTGGTTTGTTTGATATAATAAAAATTATAAATAAAATAGATGATAGAATAGATAAATTGATGTGGATGTTTTGTAAAAGTAAGTGTGAAAAAAAAGTATATTTTTGTTGCAAAATTACATGGACTGATGTTGTTGCTTATTTGCTAAATTGCAAATCTTTGGCTTTGTTGATCAAGCCACCCTTTCTAACATAGGCATGCAAGCATTCATTGTCAAGATTGTACGTCAAACTTTGTTCCTTGCTTTCTGACAATTTATGCAAGATAGCATTTAATGCTTTCTTGTAATGTTAATCTACTGACATTACTATTCAAGGTATTTATATATATATAAACAATTATTATTTTAAATAATAATAAAATCACATATGACATATGCAACTTGTGAAACATAACTGAAACCATAAAGAGAGAGAGGAGTTTTATTTCCATCATCCATGACCCTTTGTTGGTATGCATAATATATCACTAAATCTCCATCCTTAGGCCTTAGCAAACCTAGGCCAGGCCTGCTATAAGATGTGTGAACCTATTGGGGACATTTTGAAGCTGTGAATTAAATTGGTTAAAAGGGATGGCAAACTACAGAAGATAATGAACCTTGTTTGAGTGATTTTTCTCACTCCAATTCATAGTAGTATGCAAGATGATGATCTGTGAATGTGACAACTCACAACATGGTCTGTGTCCTTTCAAAATTTGTTCAGGCTCATAAATGTTCCTTTTCACCCTATTGAATAATTTGTGGAGCTAAAGGCCCAAATTTCCACAAATTTGTCTTATTATTTTAATGCACTGTTTTCTAGCCGATGTGGAAGATTCCAATTTGTTATTCCTTCTTTGATCCTTTAAAACCAAACCAATTTCAAACTTTTGTCTCTTGAATCCAAAGATAGTAGTAGCTTGTGTTAGTTTAGAGCATTCTCATCCCTTTTATTTAAAAAAAAATGCAATTTCTTACAGGAAAAAATTAATTAATTAATTTTATATATGAGAAATGTTAACGAATGCCTTTAAGGTATTGGTTAACAATCCATTTTAGGAAAGTTTTGACATCACTTTTATAGGAAATGAAAAAGCTATCAAAACATTAATTGTTTTTTTTTTTTTTTTAATAAAAATTTTATTTAACTAGATTGTTAACCAATATCCTAAGAAGACTCATTAGCATGACTTTTTATGTATAACCACTTTTACATTATTTTTTACATTTTATTCTTTATTTTACAATACATCACATTAAAATTATAATATTATATTAATGCTAATAAGCTATAGTGGGAGAGAGAAAAGAGCCCGGCATTAGAGGTGAGATAGAATGAAAAATAAATAAAACTTTTTTTCACTATGCTAGTAGTTATGCATATCTATGTGGGAAAAGTTAATACATGCCACAACAATGATTTAGAAAATATTTTTAAAAATTTTTTATGGAAAAAGAAAAAAAAAAGACATTTTTGATAGCTTTTTATATTTCCCATAGAAGTGGTAAAAAGTTTCTTAAAATGGTTCATTAACAAATGTTGTAAAGGTACTTATTAACCAAACCCTATTTACATAACTATTGTAGCAAGTTGTAAAGATTTATGCAAAAAGTGACGTTGGTATTTTTATGCATATTTTGTTAACAATATCATGCATTTTGTATTTTGATGAGTTTTACATTATCCAATGAGAATGCTCTTCTTATTAATATGTTTATTTAAAACAAAGTGTTGTGTCCATAACATTTTCACAATAAATCATACGTGGTAAGTTGTTGTTGGTTTTAATTTTTTCCTAACATTGAAATTACTTTTTTGCCCATCAATAACTGCTAGAAATAACTTACAACTTAAAATTTGTTGTGGAAATGTTGTGAACATATCATTTCTCTTATTTAAAAGTGGGAAAATACTTGCCATGAAATGCTTTATTAATAGATGACCCTATTAACAGGACTCTTAAAACTATATGTAATGTTTAGGCATAATTATATTTTTGAAAAAAAAATTGTATTTGTTAATAATTTACAATTCCAATTAATGAGCAAAAGCCATAATTTATTGGTTATCCCCATTTATCGGTCTCCTTTTACCCTTTAGGTTTGGATTGCTCACCAGTCCCCTTTCACCCTTTGGGTTTGGATTACCTTTTGGTCTCCTTTTACTCTTCGAGTTTGAATTGCTCATCAGTCCCCTTTTACGCTTTGAGTTTGGATTGCCCTTCGGTCTCCTTTTACCCGTCAGGTTTGGATTGCTCATCAATTCCCTTTTACCCTTTGGGTTTGGATTGCCTTTTGGTCTCCTTTTACCCTTTGGGTTGATTACGACGCAATGTCAACCATGCTCTCTACTCACATTCACTGTTGGGTAGGAAAGTACCCGTCGGGTGACCGAATACCGACAATGGATTACACTTAGTCTTACACCATTTGCATGTTCTCCACTTATGCATCCTTATATGGAAAGAACTTGTACACCACGTCCAAAAATCGTTCTACATATTCGTATCCTTCTAGTATGGGAAGTAAATCCTTAAGATTTTGAAACATTAACTCCATATTTTCCCTACAAGGAAAGATTCTATATTCATGGGATCTTGGTTAGCCCTACACCACTATATAAGCATCAAGTCTCCTCTTCTCCAAGGTATGTGAAATTTCCTAACACTTACACTTTCGAGTTATTGGAGATTCTTCTATCATTAACTTAACCTTCAGAGGGTTTTTGGCGGACATCCACCGATGCTCTCTTGTAAGTTCTTCGTTCTTTTTGTTCTTCAAGTACTTCAATTGCCGCACTGGACGACCAACACATTGAATTTTATGCATCATCGAAAATATATAAGAACTTGTGTGAAAGGATTCTAGTTCTTAGGGAGGATTCTTTTCATGTAATGATGCAATGGTTGAATCAAAATTGTTAAAAAATTATTTTTATAATAAAATTGATCTAATAAGATTTGGCTTTTCTTGGTTTAGGGCGATTATCTATATATATATATAAAACTGAAACCTCTGAAACTCATAATTTTCTATGTCAGCACAATATTTAAATAAAATTATTTTTGTTTAGTCCAAACTTAACAAGGAGAGAAACTTTATCTCTCTAACAAGTCCAACATAAACTCATACTCATCATTATCCTTTTAAAAAAAAAAAAAATTAATTTTGTTTAATCCAAACTTAACAAGAAGTGAAACTCTATCTTTCTAACACGTCCAACTTAAACTCAAACCTCTCTCTCTCTCTCTCTCTCTCTCTCTCTCTCTCTCTCTCTCTCTCTCTCTCTCTCTCTCTCTCTCTCTCTCTCTCTCTCTCTATAAAATGTGGTTTGAAGGTAAAACAATTATGAAAATGGTTTTACAGGTGAGAAGGGGTATTTTACGGTCAAAGTGTAAAACGTTTTCAGTTTAACCATATTTTCAGTTGGTGCCAAACACACACAAAGTTATAAAATACTTTCCAAAATTGGTTTTCATGTGAAACAAACGTAGCCTAAATGTTGCATGGATTCTTGGCCACTATTGTTGAATTCCTTAACAATAGAAGTCTTGCATGTGCTAAAACTATTTGTATTTCGACTAAACATCTAGCTATAAATAGAGAGGGTGAGTTTGAAAGAAGATGCAAGAGAGAGTTCCTACGAGAGATAGTAAATAGAGCTTTTTCTATGTGTGCACCAGAGATAGGAAGCTAGAGTGTCCTGCAACTTTTGTTTAAATATAATAAGGTATTCTTTATTTATTTGTGAGAGAACCAAAGATGTACTTGGGGTTTGAGTTTCTGTGAGAGCATCTTCAAGTTATTGTTATAATCTCTAAAGTTATAGTAAAACTTTATTCAGTCGCCTCCCGTGGACATAGGCATATTGCCAAACCACGTAAGTTCCTTATGTCATATTTTCTCCTCTCTTTTCTTTAACCTTGTGTAAATAGATTGTTTCACCAATTTACACTATATATATATATATGTATGTATGTATAATGTATGGAAAGTTGCAGTTGGTATAGCGAAAGGTATAACACTCAGAATGGGAGAGAGTATTTTTATCCACTTGCAGTACACCACCATCAAAAGTATAACAATATTGCCATCTTTGTTACTCTAAAGTCTGAACTATCTATTTCTATTTTGTATAACGATGAAGTTCAAGCCTTAGTTAAGCATGGACTCAATACGTAAAATAAGCTTGAAATTAGCAGGGCTACTTTAATCGTAACCTTTTTTGTGCACTAACCATATTGTTAAATGTGTTTATCCAAGCATGCATAGCCATATTCTATTTGTTAATTTCCATCCTGCTAGGATGCTAGACACACATCCACATTAATTACTATCCTATCTTTAATGCCACCGACTGTTGCACCAGGAGGTAGTGGTGGTGAAGGCAAAGGTGGTGGAGGTGGATGTTCTGATGCAGACTCTACAATATTGATTGTTTTGGTTATCTTTCCTTGTCTTTTTATTTTTTTCCCTCGTTTTGAACTGTTATTGTTTCCTGTGTTGGTTGATTGACTTAGCCATATGGCTTGTATAAGTATTCAATAAATTAGCATGATAAATTCACCTTACCACAAAGAAAATTTGATAGATCTGCCATTTTCAACCAATTTATTTCTGTCTTAAACACTATTTTGTTTTTTTTTTTTTTAAGAGATAATTACAACATGTTGCAAACCTCGCAGCTCAAACCCTTTACCCCCTAGACCCCCAAGCACTTTGCTCATGGGGAGGTACCAATTCAGCTGCAAGGCCTTTGGCTGTCTTAAACACTGTTAGTTACTTTGAACAACTATCTATTTCAATGGATTAAGATCAAGCCACGGTTTGGTATGGGTTCCATTTCAAGCTAAATTATGAGTCAGGTAAGGCATATTCTGTGTTTAGGGAAAAGTTTCCTGAATTCTGTTGATTTTTAAACATATTCTTGTTTGTAACCGCAACTTTTTTAAATTGCATGTCTAATTCATTTTGATGCCATAGTTTGTTACATTATCTTAGTATGTTAATGTGGCTCTAAACAATTTTTTTTTTTTTTGGAGTATTATTTTAACTAGTCACAAACTCACGCGATGTATGAGAAAATATAATATAATTATTTTATAAGAATATAATGTAAAATTTATAAGTTAAATAGTGCATATGTTATTTAAAAGTATTTTATATTTTTATATTAGTTTTATGTAATCAAACATATGATGTAGACCCCCATTCCAAAATCAGTTGACTGATTTAAATATATCGAAGAATATTATTAAAAAAAAAAAAATGTACACTCTTATTCTATGAAACACACGTAACATGCTATATTTATATTAAGTTTAAATTATTATAAATTTTAGAATTGTAGCATTTTTTTTTTCTTTCAAAAAATAAGTATAATGCCTATATTATTATTATTATTTTCAAAAACTAATGCCTATATTATTGTAACTTTAATTTTAAGGTAATTTTGTAAATATTTATCTTTTTTAATGTTTTTTAGGGCCTATATCTCTAATTTCTAATGCTTACTTTGTTTGTATTTTTTAGCCCAAAACTAAAGAGTTTGGTCCAAATTCAATAAAATTTCATACTTTTCAACCCAAATATTAAAAATTAACAAGAGTGTAACAATAATAAATTATATGCTTCAGCTTTTATTTAGATATTATACAGATATTATACAGATTTAACTAGTTAACCCTGAAGCTAACAGTCTTCCATTATCAAACGGACCTATACAAAGATTTGTGGTCTGAAATGTAGAGATAATCACATTACAGAAAAAGATATAGCTTTGGTGCATATACTAGGCTGAAATATATGTACATAAACTTTCTATCCCAGCGCATATAGCTACACAATATAATACTGTCAATGGAATACAGGACACCCTTCAACCTCTATTCCAGGGGCAGTGGGGCAACTAGCTAGTGGGCAGTGATCATCTAATTCCAATCCCCACCACCTCATTCCATTGATGTCTCTAATTTGTAATGTGAAATAGCAAAGCATGGCCATGAAAGCAACTCCAGCATCTAGCCCAGCTGATAGAATGTAATTGTGTCTAGCCCACCAGCCTTTATGTCTCCTATACACATAAAAGTTGAAGAAAATGCCAACAGCTCCCCAACACAGGTAGTTCACAGCCCTGGCAGGTGGCATTCCACCTGATCCTCCTATGAAGACTGGCATGTTAATGAGGCTTATCCACTTTTGTTCAGGAAACAGGCGTGAGAGTACCCACACAGGCAGTGGTGCTAGGAAGCCAATGAGAAAGAAATAGTTCATCTTAGAGTACAGTCCAAGACGGCCAAACATGCGAATTGGGCTGACTACACCCCATATGATGGAAGCACTATAGAAAACATCATATCCAGGGCAAGTCCACGGGCTTCCTTCTGGAAGTTCAGATGGTTCACATATATTCTCTACTGAGGTTAGAAGCCACCAAGATGTGCCGAAGTAGAGTGAGGATGCAATTAAAGTTCCCACCAACTTCATTTGAAAACATAGATAAATATTAGTATTTTTACTCTTTAGCTCAATATCCAGTGGTTCTAGCAATATGTTAGTAGAGGGTGGTAAATTGAGAACAAGATTTTGTAAATGAAAGAAATCACCTGAACAATAAACATGGATTTTGGAGGAATTTTCATGTAATGGCCTAGCTTGAAGTCTGACAGAAACATTATTGCCTGCGTCACACTGACGTAGCCATAGGTCTTGAAAACCATATTTGCAAGAGGTTTCCCGGGATACATGAAACCAATAACCAACTCAGCGATGACATTAAGTCCTGGTTGCTGCACACAGATTTTACAATAATGATCAAACACAGAGAACAAGAGGACAGAAAATTATATTCTGAATACCATACCTGGTTTGTGGTAGCAGTAATTACACCAATTGGGAGAGTGAAGAGTAGAGCCATGACGACTGCTAGCAGGACTCCCCAGTAAGGGAGTTGCAATTGTCCGCCAAAGCCTTCACAAGTAAGAATGGCAAGTCCAACAACAACGATCAATAGTACGTAAAACCACCATTGAGGGATAGGGTCATAGTTTTTCTTCATAAGTCTAGTGTGCACATCCCCATACTCATTGTTGTATGTTGCCTTTGTTTGTTGCCAGATTTGTCTGCATAAAGAAAAGCAAAGATACTAAGAATTAAAACCTTTGAGAGCACAAAGTAACATAAGGAATAGTTAGGTGCTTGGAAAAATGTAAGTAAAATAGGCAAATAATTATACACAAATGTTCTTTTCATGGATAATTTCAAAATACCTTCCATGGAAGAGTGCAACATGAGAGATTGTTGCAGCCAATACTGCAAAGGTTAGACCATAAGTATATGCAAAAAAGATGCTGAGATGAATTTTGCTATACGCATCATATCCATGTTGATCAAATTGGAAGGTTTTATCATTCAAAACTTCTGAAACATTGTATTTTCCACCATCAGCATTGAACACACTCGATGAGAAAATAGGAAATCGCTTGGCTTCATACGAGTTTGTCCAGTAACCAATAGGAATTAATACGTAGAGAACAATGAAAAAACCAGCCATTATGTTAATGATGGCAAATCCAGGGGTGGCTAAGGGTGATCCTAGGAAGCTAGCTACAGTGGACCAATCAAGGGCAAACGAGCCAATACCAAGTCCACCAAGACCAGAACCAATTTGTTGGGCTGTGACTGAGTCCTTCCATATCCAACAAACAAAAGACAGAGCAGTTATGGATGGAAATAGATAGTTGGGAACAATATAGTATGCGAAGCTTGTCACAAGGACCATAAGGAAGAACTGCAGCCTGGTTAGGCCTCCCTTAGGCCTAGTCTCAACATCATGCAATGCCCTACAAGTTCAAATTTTTGAATTGAGAGAGATGATAAACTATATTTCCATTATGCATATGTGTATACATGTACTTATTATAGTGAAAGAGAGAGAGAGAGAGAAAAGAAGCAGCAAAGCGAGGAACTAGTGGCACCTAAATAGAGAGACTTGAACCAAGTTGGAAGGCCACCACATGTATGATGAATCAATAAGATTCTTTCTAAAAAGTCCGGCCCATCCATATCCTAGCAACTGAATAATCCATAAAATTAAATCATTTAGGAAGAAAATGAAGCAATTCCAATAAGTGTAATCATATAATCTCAGTCAGTAAAGCATAAACGCAAATCACCTGGGTAGTATAGCTTAACAAAATAGCTGCAAGTGGATGAATCCCTCGATGATAGAACACCTTGACAATGGTGATAATATTGATTGCATAAACCGAGTTTGAACCCGAATTGGCAAATATGGTTATCAGGACATGCTCCTTCAAGTTGAAGGGACCTGGATTCAACGAAAAGAACCTTTTTGTCCCTGGAATGTGAATGAATTTTTTTGGTAGATATGCTGCCATAAGCCTTCCTATTGGAAGTACTACAATTTGGGCTATAACTGATGATATATGTAATGCATTTTGGCGGTAACCAAAGAATTGATTAACGAAGGACAGAACAGCACAAGATGTGATCCCTAAAAACCAAGTTCGAAATGTCAAGCAGGGTAATGTTGGATCATCTGTAATTGGGACTGTGAGTCGAACTTGTTCAATTGGAGAATCATTTACTTCCTCTGCAAAGCCACCAAAACAAAAAGAGATAGATACAACATCTTAGGAAAGATTATAGGATAGAGTTAGTTACATAAATATCCTAAACTTCTTTTAGTCTGAACATATTTGAAATAAATCTACTATGAAGTCAAGTCTAAACTACTCACACTTGCTTTTGGCCTATATATGAATTTTCTCAACATCAATTGTTGTCGAACTATTTTCTTTCTGGCTTTGTATTTTCTCTCTTGTTCTGTCAGTACTCGATAGAACTTGCAGGCAAGCATTTCTGAAATGTATGCTGCACTACTCGAACGTGGATCATTAATAAGATAATGGATATTTTCAAGATTGAGAAAGCTTGCCATTGAAGAATATCTTCTAAACTTTGTTCAATTATTTGGTACTCCTGTGGTATTCTTCACTAATAAAAATAAGCCAGCTAATACATAAATATGACATATGACATAATCTAAAAAGGTCATATGAAAAAATTAATTACTCTAGAAGTAATTGGTTTGAGTACCATATGTCCACGAGGGACGAGTAGGGACCCAACTCGCCCAACCCGACTTGACATGTTTTTGGCAGGTATGAGTCTATTAGGGTTGGGTTTCAGGTCTTAAGTTCAGGTTATTGTTACTTTCGGGTCAGTGTTGGGTGCTTATAAAGTTTTGCTTGACCTGAATTTTTTTTTTTTTTATTTAAAATACGGTTCTCTCAATTATGTCATAGAGAAAATCCCCAAAAACCTTGGGAAAACAAAGAGGCCCAAAACAACATGAAAAAGAAAAGGCAAGTTCAACCCGAGACCCAAGAAACAACCTGATTATGGACCCGAATATTTAAGTTGGGTTAAGTTTCGGCCTGTTAAACCCGATTGTTATCAGGTTGGGTTGCTGGTGGCTCTGAACCCGACCCAAAATAATACATAATATATCAACTCTAGGAGTATTTAATAATTTTTTCTTGAATTTTTTAATTATCTTGTCTATTAAAATTCTCACAATTGTAATTCAGCTCATATTGATTAAAAATAACAGATGTGCATAAAGATGTGATAATTTTGAGCTATAATAGATACACTATCTTTTTTTTTCCCCGCGTATGATGATATTATTCCTTTTATGACACAAAGAAACTCAGAAGGAAGATGTTTACCAGAGCTTTCAGAAGTATGGGCAGCTGGATCAAGATTGTTGTGTTGAAAAGATAAACGAAGCACATTAGTATCTGATTTCTCCATGCTTCACTACCTACACTTCTAAAAAAATTAATTAAAAAAAATGAATAAGATGAAGCTATTAGAAATATATGAGCTGATGGTAGTATTATTAGGAAAACTAGATGATGTTCCGCACGATGTATAGATACTTTACAATTTCATTTGAAATCAATTTATAACACTATAAGACTATAACATATTATAATATTTACCGTTTAAAGTATACTTTATTTTTTAAATTGATTAAATGATTTTGAAATCTTTAAATAAGAATTTAAAGTATTAAATACTTTTATATCCAAAAATTACATAAATTTAAGTGACCTCCCAAACATTTCTTCAACTATTCCATTCTCATAACCAAATATGGAGACTCCAATCTAAAACACCCAATTCATTATCTCAATGAAATTAAGGAAATCATTTGTAAGTATCAACATAAAAGGAACATGATTAAATAAAGAGAAATTGGCTAAAACACATCAATTTATCAAAATTTAATTCTCTTTAATTCGGTTTCATATCCTTTAAAAAAAGGTGGAAAACACTTTGAAATTATTATCGATTTTTATTTTTATCATTGTAGCTCATACTGCACAAAGTAGTAGTAAAAAACCTAAAACAAAATTTTAAAAATAGCTAAATTCATAAATAATAAATTAGAAGGTTTATTTTTCTTTCTATTTCGTTCTAAGGAAAAAAAAAATATGACTTTACCACTATGGAATGCCAAATACCCAAAGACTCAAATCTAATCACATCCTTCACAAAATCCACGCACAATGCCCAACTTCAACATCAAAACTGTAAGCTATTGTCACAAAATAAAAAACGCTAGCCCCCTTCCTTGATCACATCCTACTCATACGAGTTAGGATCAAATGGTACAATAATGTTAGAGTTATTTAAGTTTCGCTGAAAGGTTAAAGGTAAATGATATTATTTTTTATATGAGTGTGTTTGAGATGACATAACATAAAGGGTTGTGGGCATATATATATAAAAGAGTAGAGTGAAAAGGGTGAATGGAAATGAAAAAAAAAAAAAAATGTGTTGAGAGAGAGAGAGAGAGAGAGAGAGAGAGAGAGAGAAATGAAAAGTCTTGAAACATTGAACCAAATAAAACAAATAATAGCCTTGAAATATTAAGTCAAAGGAAACAAAAAGTAGTCCTAAAGCATTGAACCAAAGGAAACAAAAAATCGTCCTGAAACATTGAACCAAATAAAAGAAATAGTCAATATTTTTAAATTTGTTCTTGTCTCTGATGTGGCTTAAGACCATTTCAATTCTCTTTTTAAAGAGTGTGCCACATGGCAGAACATTATACTCTCTCGTATGAGGTCTTTGATTATATATATACAAGTTATAGGCCCGTGCGTTGCACGGTTTTATGAAAAAGCTTATAAAATAAATGTGTAAATAATTATATGTTTCAATAGATTCAATCAAGATTAAAAAAAAAAAAAAAAAAAAAACATCTTGATAATTTGATGTAACATAAAAATCAAATAAGAAAATTGTTAAAATTAATCTATTAATTCTAACCATATTTAATCATTAATTCTAAGACCCTAACCCTAAGCATGTAAATTAGATCAAAGATAAGAAAATTAGTTTAAACAAAATGCATTATATATATATATATTAAATGTCATCAACGTAGAAATTATCAAATTAATGGAGATATACACTGTTTTTTTGGAATAGATAGAGATAATTAAATTATTGGAAATATATATTGTTTCTTGGGATAGATTTATATTAATCACCTCTTGAAGAATTTGGATTGTGCTTATCCCTTAATAATCAAGTTTTGTAGCTTGATATTCTAATAAAATAATATTAATTTAATAATATTAAAATTTAGAAAATTTAGATGATAGATATTATCTAAATTAATTTTTTGTATGTTAAATATTATCCCCTAATTTAAGAAATATATCCTCACAAATAAAAAAAATAATGTTAATTAGATGATAAATATTATCTAAATTAAATTTTTGTATGTTAAATATTATCCCTTAATTTAAGAAATATATCCTAACAAATAAAAAATAATGTTAATCTAATTTTATTTAATGATAAGAATAAATTAGAGTTCTGGTAGTATACTATTCTTTTTTAGTTCTTTAAAAATCTAAAAATTTAATAAAATTTCTGCAATTTGGTGAAGCCTCTAAATTAAATTTTTGTATGTTAAATATTATCCCCCTAATTTAAGAAATATATCCTAACAAATAAAAAAATAATGTTAATTAGATGATGAATATTATCTAAATTAAATTTTTGTATGTTAAATATTATCCCCTAATTTAAGAAATATATCCTAACAAATAAAAAATAATGTTAATCTAATTTTATTTAATGATAAGAATAAATTAGAGTTTTGGTAGTATACTGTTCTTTTTAGTTCTTTAAAATCTAAAACTTTAATAAAAATTTTGCCATTTGGTAAAGCCATGTGGCGCAACCACGGCTTCTAAGCCCTAGTGTTATGCCTGTGCGATGCATGACTTAATTAAAATTCAAATGTAAACAATTTTTTTATTAATTTCATTAAAATTAAATAATAAAATAAACAATAAAAAATAAACGAATATTTTACTTTTAAGTTATATAATTAATGCTTATTGTGTGAGACTGAAGTGTTTTAAAAGCATATATATGTGTGTGTGTGTGTGTGTGTGTGTGTGTCTAAAATAGTTGAATGAAAGATGATAGATAACTACATAACTAATATAAAATGAGATACATAAAAGAAATATAAAAGGATTTTTCATAATATATTGAGATTAAGGCTCAAGTAATATTTAAATGGAAAAACCTTCAATTTAATAATTAAAAGCTATTAAAAAAAATGATTGAAAGCATATTTAAGTGGAAACCTCGATTCAGTAATTAAGAATAATCTAAATAACTAAACATTTAAAAATACAAAGTAGAGAGACATACATGAAAATATAATTTTTGTCCTTGAAAGTATGGGAGAAGACACTGAAACTTGAGTGATTTTCACCCAACCAAAAAAATAAATAAAATAAATAAATTCATTAGCGTTGAGATATGATGAGAATTGAGAAGTGATGCCTTTCAATAGTAACATCCATTTTGGCCTTTAGTTGTGAACAATAATCTCTATTATTTGATCTCAACCTCTCTCTCTCTATTATTAACAAACCAAAATAAGTAGCACACCAAAAAAAAAAAAAAAAAAAAAAAAAAAAAACCTACTTAGCATGATATTTCCTATCTAGTTCACCTAATTAAGATTTTTCAAATAAGGCTTAAACTACAAAGAGAATGGTAGACAATAGTTTCCCAATTAACAATATGAGCAATACGGATAAATAAAAATAAATAAAGAAGAAGCAAAAAGACCAACAGAATGAAAATTATTGAGGCATAAATAGAATAAAATAAGTGAAGGGGAAAAATGTCTTACTTTTTCTTTGGAGATCATTGAGTAATTCTTTACTTACAATGGACAATTTATCTAGGCGTGGTGTTTATGTTGAAGATTTTACATGTAGTAATACAATTTAAATAGCAAAAAGAAGAAGGATTAGGTGGACCTTTTTTTACATGTACTACATTGATTTTTTTTAATTAAGATTCTTATCAACTTATATATTAAAAAGATCAAATAAAGAATTTAGATTGTAATCAAATTATGATTTTTATCAATTTAGAAATTATAGGAGAAGAAAAATAATATATATTTAAAAAGCATCAAGATGAAAATAATATATATTTAATAATATTTTAGATAGACACAACTGTTATAGTTGTAAATCAAATACTACTTTCTTTCATTACTTGATTTGTCATATTTATCTAAAAACTATGTATATATCTATTCTTAAAATCTAAAAATTTATTAAAATTTCTGCAATTTGGTGAAGCCACGTGGCACAACCATGGCGTCTAAGCCCAACTTTTATTATATATAATATAATATGATATATATCGATTAACAAATTAAAAATTAATGACCTAAAAAAATTAGCATAAATTCGTATCTAATATTATGGCAAACATATTGACATGTACAAATAAATTTTTGACATATGGTGACATGATGTTGTCTATCCATAGAATACCAACTAAATGTAAGAAGTTGCCATATGTCATTATAGTATTCTTTAAAAAAAATGTTATTGTTTTATCTAACTTTTAATAAACTAGTATATTATTTTGGTAGTTTTATTTTTGTAATTATTAGTTATTATTCATTTAATGATAATTACTTAATGACATTATTGAAGGAAATTAATCCTTGGTACCACTAAATATTTTGGTTGTTTTTTTTTAAAGAGTTTAAACCTATAGTGTCTGCTTCTGATGATAGCTCTTTATCATCAAACTAAGATAACTGTTTTTTTAATTATTAGTTTAATCTTCTTTTGGAAAGTTTTTTCTTTTCTTTTTTTAATTATTAGTCAATTAATGCAATCTCAAATATATATATATATATATATATATATTGAATAGAAGTTGGAAGTTTGAGGGTGTTCCTGATATTGCTTGGGGGTGTTCCTATTTTTTTTTTTAAGGGTAAACAAATAAAAAAAATTAATTATTATATATAATTTTTTTTTTCAAGCCAGGGTGTTCCTGGGAACACCCTGGGCTCTGAGTGGCGTCGCCACTGCCTGGCCCAGGAAGAAATGCCTAAATCTATTGCCAAAAATGTTTAAAAAAATAATAATCTTTCTTGAATTACATATACCGACAAAACTAGAAATTTTCTAATTGAGATGTTTGAGTGTGTTGTCCAATAAACGTAAACCTACTATTAAAAAAAAAAAGGTAAATTACAAATTACACTTTTGAAGTTTGGGAGTATTTGGATTTTATATCTTGGAATTTTAGAATTTGAAATTTACCCATAAAGTTTAGGGTGTTTGGATTTTACACTCTGACGTTTTTGAAATTATATTTTACCCTTAAAGTTTGAGAGTGTTTGGATTTTACACTCCAAAATTCTGAAACTTTGTGGTATAAAATCCAAACACTTCCAAATTTTAGGGAGTAAAATCCAAACACTCCTGAAATTTATGAGGTAAAATCAAAATTCTAAAACGTTAGGTGTAAAATTCAAATACTCCTAAACTTCATGGATTAAAATCCAAATACCTCAAAACTATAGGGGTGTAAAATCCCAAACTTCCAAATTTTGAAATTTCAAAGTGTAAAATTCAAACACCTCAAAACTATAGGGGTGTAATTTACAATTTATCATAAAAAAAATGCCATAAGATAGTCATGAAATTATGGTGAAACTGATAATAGGGCCAATAAGCAAGTCACCTAGAAATTGAACTTATAGAATATTAGTTTTTTTTTTTAGGGAAATATAATATTGGTAATGATGTGTAATTCCTAGCAAGTTGAGCAGAGATTCATTTAAGAACAATATTAGAGGACTATAAAAGAAGAAATTATTACATGCACCCAACTCACTATACCTCCCTCTCACAAGAGACCATGTCATGACTCATGCGTAACTTGCAATAAAGATAAGGACTACTTGCAATAAAGATAAGGACTAGACTAGTAAACCTAATAGGGACAGTTTGAAGCTGTGAATTAAATTTGTTAAAAGGACAAAGTGATGGCGAACTACAGAAGATAATGAACCATGTTTGAGTGAGTTCTCATTCCAATTTATAGTAGTAGAGCATGTAATGTTACAATGATATTGACTCCTTAGTCCTTGAAATAAACAACAGCTAGATCTATGTGCCCCTTCAGAGTTTTTTAATTCTCATAAATTGTCAGCCTGTTGGATAATTTGTGAAGCTAAAGGCCCATAATTCCAAAAATGTGTCTTATTATTTTAATGCACTGTTTTCTGGTTGATGTGGAAGATTCCAATATGTTATTTTGCTCTCTTGATCCTTTAAAACCAAACCAATTTCAAACTTTCGTTCTTAACTGAAAAAAAATTTCAAACTTTTGTCTCTTGGAATCAAAAATAGTAGTAGCCTATTTAGCAGCAAAAAAAAAAAAAAAAAATATATATATATATATATATATATAGAGAGAGAGAGAGAGAGAGAGAGAGAGAGAGAGAGAGAGAGAGCATAGCCTTTGTTGCTTTCTTTAGAGCATCCACGTGTGAAACCATAAATTTAGTAATTTGACATCATATTATTTAGTGATTTTATTTTAGTTTTCAACACAATAAAATAATATAAATAATATAATAAAATAATGTATCTACTACAATAACTAACTACCACCACCAACATAATAAAATAATATAATTTTCAATAAAATATATATTTTTTTACCTTATTAGCTACAGTGCATAGCCATCTTTAGCCGTACACTATAACTTAAAAGCCAAAAATTTTGGCTTTTTTTCTACCATTGCATTGTGCTTTTTAGTATTGGTAGTGCTAAAAATAGTAATATGGCTAAAAATAGCAATATTATGTTGCTTTTTACTAATGCAACACAATATTGCTATTTTTAGCCACATTGCATTTTAGTACCATTAATATTAAAAAGCATGCAATAATAGTAGAGGGAAAGCCAAAAAAATTGGCTTTTGAGCTACAGTTTACAGCCAAAGATCTGTGCACCGTAGCTAAGAAGGTAAAAAAAAAAGATTATTAAAAGTTATATTATTTTATTGTGTTGGTAGTGATGTTTGTTATTTATTGTAGCAGATATATTATTTTATTATATTATGTATAATATTTTATTGTGCTAAAAGTTAAAATAAAACCATTGATATTAGGTATTTTATAAACTGAGATGGTAAAATAGATAAAATAGCTTTTTATTATACTAAATTACTAAATTTATGACTCCACGATTGTGATGCTCAAGAGCATTCAAATCCACTTATTATTTTTTTTATAAATTGCATTCTGCTTCACCAAAACTTCCTGTATTCCATTATTTATTTTACAATACATCACATTAAAATAATCTTACATGAAGGAGAGAAGAGAGAGAATCAGACAAGGGAGGCAAGATAGAATAAAAAAAAGAATAAAAAGCTTTAAAACAATGCTACAGTGCCACTATTGTTTATGTATACATATTTACATAACAAGTTGTAAAAATTTATGCAAACTGCCTTACCGAATTTGGGTGTTTTTGTACATATTTTTTTGGGTAAAATGCAAAACTGACCCTCTAAATTTTTTTAGATTTCATTTTAGTGCTCTAATTTTGCTTTTGTTTATTTCAGTCCTCTAATTTTCAAGTTTATTCAATTAAGGCTTTTCTATCAACTTTTGTTATATGTTGTGGTTAATTTTTCAATTTTATAAATTTTTCTTCAAATTTTTTTGTGAACAGTATAATGTATTTTGCATTTTGATGCGTTTTACATTATCCAATGAGCATGCTTTTCTTGTTAACATCTAATTATATATATAAAATGTATTCATTTTCAAAGCATACTATAGTGACATATGGTAATTATTTACATTTAGATGGCATTATATGGAAAAACAAAGCTACATGTCAAAAATTAATTTATAAAAGTCAATATGTTTGCTATAATGTTAGATACGTGTGTATAATTTAAATTTTTGACTGAGGCAAATACATTTTTTTATTATGATATTTACATTCGTTTTTTTACCATTAATTTTTAATTTGTCATTTGTTTATAAATTTTCCTAATCCTTCCCCTTCCAACTTCTATTCAATATATATATATATATATATATATTTGAGATTGCATTAATTGACTAATAATTAAAAAAAGAAAAGAAAAAACTTTCCAAAAGAAGATTAAACTAATAATTAAAAAAACAGTTATCTTAGTTTGATGATAAAGAGCTATCATCAGAAGCAGACACTATAGGTTTAAACTCTTTAAAAAAAAACAACCAAAATATTTAGTGGTACCAAGGATTAATTTCCTTCAATAATGTCATTAAGTAATTATCATTAAATGAATAATAACTAATAATTACAAAAATAAAACTACCAAAATAATATACTAGTTTATTAAAAGTTAGATAAAACAATAACATTTTTTTTAAAGAATACTATAATGACATATGGCAACTTCTTACATTTAGTTGGTATTCTATGGATAGACAACATCATGTCACCATATGTCAAAAATTTATTTGTACATGTCAATATGTTTGCCATAATATTAGATACGAATTTATGCTAATTTTTTTAGGTCATTAATTTTTAATTTGTTAATCGATATATATCATATTATATTATATATAATAAAAGTTGGGCTTAGACGCCATGGTTGTGCCACGTGGCTTCACCAAATTGCAGAAATTTTAATAAATTTTTAGATTTTAAGAATAGATATATACATAGTTTTTAGATAAATATGACAAATCAAGTAATGAAAGAAAGTAGTATTTGATTTACAACTATAACAGTTGTGTCTATCTAAAATATTATTAAATATATATTATTTTCATCTTGATGCTTTTTAAATATATATTATTTTTCTTCTCCTATAATTTCTAAATTGATAAAAATCATAATTTGATTACAATCTAAATTCTTTATTTGATCCTTTTAATATATAAGTTGATAAGAATCTTAATTAAAAAAAATCAATGTAGTACACGTAAAAAAAGGTCCACCTCTGCATATTGGACAAACTGCTTCAACATAAACACCACGCCTAGATAAATTGTCCATTGTAAGTAAAGAATTACTCAATGATCTCCAAAGAAAAAGTAAGACATTTTTCCCCTTCACTTATTTTATTCTATTTATGCCTCAATAATTTTCATTCTGTTGGTCTTTTTGCTTCTTCTTTATTTATTTTTATTTATCCGTATTGCTCATATTGTTAATTGGGAAACTATTGTCTACCATTCTCTTTGTAGTTTAAGCCTTATTTGAAAAATCTTAATTAGGTGAACTAGATAGGAAATATCACGCTAAGTAGGTTTTTTTTTTTTTTTTT
>NW_027069766.1:0-10315 GCF_002906115.3 Quercus suber | reverse complement strand
CAACACACAAAAAACAAATAACTAAAAACAGTAAACAAAAATAAAAAAACAAACAGAAACATAACAAATAGAAATATTCAAAGCCTTAAACTTTAAACCTACCATTGCAATAGCTTATTCTTTGCCACCTTTCTCTCCCAACCTCTGATCACATTCCCATTATCACAATACACAAACCTCTCTGCTTCACACACACTCTCTCTAACTTTCAGTTTCCATTTCCATTTCCATTTGTCAAAATAAGGCGCGACGAAACGGCGACGTAGTACCCAAAATGTCACGTCGTTTCCTCGCCTGTTTTGGCAAAACCGGGAGCAGTAAAACGAAGCCGGCGTCGTCGTCGTCTTCGGAGGAACGTAACAACGTGACTGTCGACGTGTCGGCGGAGGAGCAACGACGGGGTGGGGCGGTGCTGGTGGAGCTGTTCTCGTCTCAGGGCTGTGCCACTTCACCTGAAGCTGAGCTTTTGGTGTCGAGGTTAGGGAGAGGGGACTTTGATGGGCTGGACTTACCGCCCGTTGTGTTGTTGGGCTTTCACGTGGATTATTGGGACTACATGGGTTGGAAAGACCCATATGGGTCGAGCCAATCGACTGTGAGGCAAAAGGCTTATGTTGAGAGTCTCAAGCTTGACACCATGTTTACACCTCAGGTTGTGGTGCAGGGTAGGGCTCAATGTGTTGGCAATGATGAGAATGCTTTGTTAGCTGCGATTAAAGAGGCACCAAGATTCCCTGCTCCTACATTCCAGGTTAGTATATATTCATTCCTCTCTTTCTTTTTTGTTGATTCAGATTAGATTACTATTATGTTGTGTGTGTATATATATGTGGCAAGAATATTAGCAATTGCAAGATTTTTTTTTTATATAATTACATAAAAAAGAATAATATGAATAATTGCTTGTATTATTTATTTTGTAATTTCTTTTAATTTGACTGCATGCGAATGAGTTGTTATAGCCTATAGGTGGTCTAAAAATGGCTAATACGAAAACAAGAACTTGCATTATTCATCATTTCTGCTTGTACAATTGGTTATTTTTCTTTCTTTTCTTTTCTTTTTTTCTTTTTTTAATGTGATAAGTAAGTATATTTGTTTCTCCATATGTTACTATTTTTTAAGTTTGACATGCATCAAGTGTTCTTGTGCAACACAACACACATCTAAAGAATTGCCAATGTGCAAAAAAAAAAAAAAAAAAAAAACACACATCTAAAAAAGGTCACATATTTGACCGTCAAATACACAAAATATTGAATAGAAGTCTTAACCTTTATTTTATTTTTATTTGTTTCGGATTTGTGCCTATATTCTCATATATGCTCTTACTTCTTATTCCTCATTATTGATTTCTAAAATAGTTAGTTGGCGAGTAGAACATGAATGATTAGTGAGTCATAAATAATATTATAGTACTTAAAATATAGATTAAAAAAATGTAAATCAGAAGTTTGATCAAATTGGGTTCTATGACAAAGACCACATATTAGATGCTAAGGTCAATTCCAATTAGTATTAAATAAAGTTTATTGCTAAGGAACAAGAAATTTGGAATTTGGAATCAAATCCCTTCTGCACCAAAAATAAATATATGTTAGCCATGTAATAAAGAAAAATTATCATAGAGAGTTTAGTTAGGTTCAAATTCTAGGGTACTATTAAAAAAGAAAAAAACAAAAGTAGATTGAAGACTTGGCCGAACAAATGAATTTTACAGCTGTGGCATACGCGTTTGGGTGGTGTGCAATTTTAGGTAGGCCGGTGGGGTTTGTGGGTCACTAGCATCTATATACCTGTACCTGTACAGCGTCAATTTTCAACTAAAAGAAGTATTGTTGTAGATCTTGAAAGAAACAAAGTCCCCTCTCCCTAACCTCGACACCAAAAGCTCAGCTTCAGGTGAAGTGGCACAGCCCTGAGACGAGAACAGCTCCACCAGCACCGCCCCACCCCGTCGTTGCTCCTCCGCCGACACGTCGACAGTCACGTTGTTACGTTCCTCCGAAGACGACGACGACGCCGGCTTCGTTTTACTGCTCCCGGTTTTGCCAAAACAGGCGAGGAAACGACGTGACATTTTGGGTACTACGTCGCCGTTTCGTCGCGCCTTATTTTGACAAATGGAAATGGAAATGGAAAGTGAAAGTTAGAGAGAGTGTGTGTGAAGCAGAGAGGTTTGTGTATTGTGATAATGGGAATGTGATCAGAGGTTGGGAGAGAAAGGTGGCAAAGAATAAGCTATTGCAATGGTAGGTTTAAAGTTTAAGGCTTTGAATATTTCTATTTGTTATGTTTCTGTTTGTTTTTTTATTTTTGTTTACTGTTTTTAGTTATTTGTTTTTTGTGTGTTGAGAACAGGTGTTGTGGTTTGGTTGGAAAGTTGGTGTGTTGCGTTGCCGACACGGATGTGTCGGTACCACGTTGTTTGTCAGTGGTGGGTTGGATGACACTTGACAGCGAGAGGGAAAATCAAGCACCACCACCACATTTTACCTGGAAGAGGCGGTGGACTCATCAGGTTGAGTTGGCAAGGACTTCGAAGTTATAAAATAATAATAAAAATTTGAAGAAATGTTTAGGGACAACTTTGGTATCATAATTCGAAGTTACAACAATTTTACAATATTTTTACAACAAATCACAGGTGGTTAGTTGTTATTGATTCAAATTTAAAACTAATACTAAAATTACTTTTTTGCCTCAATAATAACAACTAGTAATAATCTGTCACTTATAATTTGTTGTAAAAATGTTGTAGATATATCATTTCTCCAAAAATAAATTGTAAAGTTCTTATGAAATTGATTATCCCTTATTTCAAGAGATCAATTCAATAACAATAATGCTATATCACAATAAAACTCATAAATTGTTCACGTAATAAGTTGTGTACTAATTATTTTTACTCCATTGCTTATAATTTGCCTTGTAAGCAATTCAGCAAAAAAAAAAAAAAAAAAGTGCCATGTGAGCAAATTGTAATAAAAGTTATGAATTTTATTGTGGTTCTAGCGTTATGATTAAAAAAAGTAATGTTATAGTTACAAATTATTTTACAACATTCTTACAAACTGTTGTTGTGGTCAACTTCTTATTAATTCTTATTTGGGCCCACTAATAACATCATTTTTTTTTATTTACAATAATCATTCATCATATTAGTAGTTTATAAAAAATTTTGTAAAAAAAAAAAAAATTGTATCTTTAGCATTTTTCTTCAATAAATTATAGCAAAGGTTGCGGTAACAAGGGGCTGTTTGGTAACGTTATTCTAGTAACATTGTTTGTATTTTTTAAAAATACATGTAGTTAAAAAAATGTGTAAAAATATATGTAATATTATTTAAAAACTAAAAATATGTAAACTACTGTATCAAACTGCCCCGAAATGGCAGAGAACTGAATTTTGAATCTGGATTTAACAGGGGGGTAGTTAGATAAAACCGTCTGGCCACGTTTTATGTTTAAGACCTTTTTGATAGTATGGTAAGTGCCAACGTGAAAGCAAATCGTTTGGGCCAAAGCGCTTTCCCAAATCAAAGGTGATTGCTTAAAGGTGATTGCTTGTATTAAGTTCTCTATGTAATATTATCTATAAGCTTGTATCAAAGGTGATTGCAAACAGGCTTAAAGGGGTGCTACCCTTGATTATCTCAGAATCCCAAAGCCCTTTCCAATCGGACAAAGCAATTTCTGATAACATTCTAGTAGCTTTCGAGACTTTACACCATATGAAGAACCAAAAATCTAAAAAAGGGGGTTTTATGGCTTTGAAGCTTGATATGAGCAAGGCTTTCGATAGGGTGGAGTGGAGTTTCTTGGAGGCCACTATGTTGAAGATGGGATTTGATGCGCGGTGGTTGGCCTTGATGTTGAGTTGTATAAATTCTGCTTCTTATTCAATTCTTGTGAATGGAGTTCCTAAGGGCAATATCCGGCCATCGAGGGGTATTAGGCAAGGGGATCCCCTCTCCCCATTTCTTTTCTTAATTTGTTCTGAAGCCCTCAATTGCCAAATGCAGCAGGCCGCCAGGTCTGAAGCTATTAGAGGTTTCTCTCTTTGCAAAAATGGCCCAAAAATTTCTCATTTGTTCTTTGTGGATGACACCCTCCTTTTTTGTCGTGCTACTAAGAGTGATTTGGATGTTATCCAAAATATTTTGGTGTTGTACGAGCAAGCCTCTGGCCAAAAGTTGAATAGAGAAAAAACTTCTGTGTTCTTTAGCAAGGCTACTCCGGCTGAAAGGAAGATTGAGATAATCAACGAGTTGGGGGTTAGTGAAGTGCGGGAATATGCGAGGTACCTTGGTCTCCCGGCGGTGGTGGGGAGGAATAAAAAGGCAAGCCTCAATTTCATTAAGGAGAGAGTTTGGAATAAGCTTCAAGGTTGGAAGGAAAAGCTTCTCTCCCAAGCGGGTAGGGAGGTGCTTCTAAAGGCGGTTGTCCAAGCTATACCCACCTTTGCGATGGGTTGCTTCAAGCTCCCATCCGGATTACTAAATGACATAGAAATGATGATTAGAAAATTTTGGTGGGGTCAACGGGGTGACCAACGCAAGATTCATTGGAAGAATTGGGAAACAATGTGCAAGCCTAAGGCACTAGGGGGTATAGGGTTTAAAGACTTGGAGAAATTTAATGAGGCTATGTTGGCTAAACAAGTGTGGAGATTACTAGTTGATCATTCCTCTCTCTTTTACCGGGTCTTTAGTGCGAAGTATTTCCCAAGTGGGTCAGTCTTTTGATGCTAAGGTAGCGTCGGGGTCGTTTGCATGGCAAAGCATCGTTAAGGCCTCAAAGCTGGTTCAGTCGGGTTTACTTTGGCAAGTAGGGAATGGCTCTAAGATTAACATATACAAGGACAGATGGCTGCCTAGAGGAGCCCCGGCGTATGTTGTTTCTCCAAGAATTGAAGGGGTTTCAAATTGGTAGGTAGCAAATTTGTTAGAGCCGGGTGGAGGTGGCTGGAATGAGCAATTAATGGATGACATTTTCCTGCCTTTTGAAGCCCAAAGAATCAAGAGTATCCCCCTGTGTGTCACGGATCAAGAGGACTGCCTCTCTTGGCCGAGAAGCAGGTTAGGCTCCTACTCCGTCAAAACCGGTTATCAGCTGTTGTGCGAGACTGAGATGAACTCCCTGCCTTCCAGCTCAGATTTGGGGGTGACAAAATGCTTCTAGAGCTCTCCCAACAAAGATTAATCTCCAAAAAAGAAGGGTGGTGGACAACCCAACGTGTGACCAATGTGGCTGCATGGCTGAAGATGAATTCCACGCTCTTTGGGATTGCGAGAAGGTTCGTGAGGCGTGGACACCTGTCTTTGAGGAGGTGAGGAGAAAAGGTCAGCGCCTTCTTGTTACGAGCGACCTTGTGAGTTTTATCATGGCAGAAGGTTTACGTTTGGAGTTGTTTGCGATGACGGCGTGGTTGATCTGGATGCGGAGAAACAAGCTGAGAACGAATGATAATCCGCTGCCATAAGAGCTCTCCCAACAAAGATTAATCTCCAAAAAAGAAGGGTGGTGGACAACCCAACGTGTGACCAATGTGGCTGCATGGCTGAAGATGAATTCCACGCTCTTTGGGATTGCGAGAAGGTTCGTGAGGCGTGGACACCTGTCTTTGAGGAGGTGAGGAGAAAAGGTCAGCGCCTTCTTGTTACGAGCGACCTTGTGAGTTTTATCATGGCAGAAGGTTTACGTTTGGAGTTGTTTGCGATGACGGCGTGGTTGATCTGGATGCGGAGAAACAAGCTGAGAACGAATGATAATCCGCTGCCATGCTCCAGGATTGTCTACTCTGCCTCGGCTCTGTTGGCTGAATTTCAGCAAGGAAAACAGAGCTCAGTGGGAAGAATCAATTCCAATCTGGTGTGGTGGCAAAGCTAACTTCGACGGAGCGGTGTTTGGTGGGGACCAAGAAGCGGGTATTGGTGTAGTCTTTCGCAACAATGAAGGGCAGGTGTTGGCGGCGCTGTCGGAGAAGGTGCGGATGCCAGTATCGGTGGAAATTCTTGAGATGTTGGCGGCTAGGAAAGCTGTTATTTTTGCCATGGACCTCGGTTTCAGCCAAGTGTGTTTTGAAGGCGACTTTGAGCTTGTGGTGAAGTCCTTACAGTCGGGTTTGGTTTCAAATGCTTTGGTTGGCCATTTAGTTAAAGACATTATGTCTATAAGGGGGCACTTTCTGTCCTCAAATATCATCCATGTAAGGCGGCAAGGCAACAATGTTGCCTATGCTCTAGCTAGGGATGCTTGTCTTTCTTTTCCTTTAAGGGTTTGGATGGAGGAAGTCCCTCCAAATATCTCCTGTTTTGTTGTAAAAGATTTGCTTTAGTTTAATGCAGTTTGCTCTCCCCGAGTTAGGGGGTTCCTCAAAAAAAAAAAAAAAAGAAGTTCTCTTACATATATAATCGGGAAAAAAAAGTTTTATACATAGTTTTGGTTAAGCCATGTACCACCGGACACACAAAATAGTCTTTATAATAATTCAAAGAACATTGCATTATATCCCAAATAGCAATTACCTATATACAGTGGTGGAGCCAAGATTTTAGTTGAGGGAGGCACTGGTGGCTCCATGTATAGTCCAAGTGGTCACAGGACCACACTGACTTGGAAACAAAATTAATTATTATATGTAAATTTTAAAAATTTTATGAATTTTTATCCTTAAAAAAAATATTTGGGATCACCCTAAATTTTTTCAGGCTCAACATAATTACACTTCGGACAAAATTTAGCAACAAACTTGGTTGTAGATTAAGACTACAACTCAACTCAATATTATTTTTTATTGGATATGAATTTTGGCAAATCCATCATTGGATTCATTTTCTTTTTAAATCCTCCATATTTGAAAATTTTCAAAAAAGATGAAATATCAATAACCATGTCATCACTTCATTCTTTAAATTTCGAATTTTTGTTGTCTAAAATTATACATAAAAAATAAGTTTATAGATTAAATAGTAAACAAATTCTGATTAACATGAAATTTGACATGTGTTTTAAGAACATAAAGAATATACAATTTAATATTTAAAATTTCAAAATATATAACCATATTAATTTGTTTAGTGAGAGTTGTAGCCTTACATTACAGTTGAGTCTGTAGTCAAATTTTTCTTTAAACTTTAATCCCTCAACAATATATTAGGTCCTGACAATATATTAGGTCCTTAAAAACAAAAACAAAAAGCCCAAGAAAATTTTTATAGAGCTAAAATTTTGAAAAAAATGTAATTTGCAGCATTGATAATGAGAATATTATGCAAAGATTTCAAAATAAAAAAAAAATTCAAAACGGAAATTTGTAAGACTTTATGTCTTTGTGTGTGTTTTTATGGCCAATATAGGAAGGTCTATTTTTATTAAATTTTGTATAATTTAAGTTTCTTAATAACCATCCTGGAAAATATTCTTGGAGCCACCACTGTTGAATAAAAAAGTCAAGAAAAGCAACTTTCTTCATGTTGAACTCTTCTATCTCCGCTTGTTAGTTTTCTTCACAATGTATTAATGACTACTCTGAAAAATACTATTAAAGCCGCCATTGGAGGGAGGCAAGATTTAAAGTAAATATATTTTAAAATTTTTATTTTTAAAATATAAATATAAAGTATAAACCATTATGAGCAGCTGTATTTCATTTTCATAAAAAATTATACTAACAAATAACAACCAAAGCAAGAGATTAATTTAAATACATAAAGACATTAAAATCAGTTTTTCCAACATTGCTAAAAGTAAATATTGAAGCCTCTTGGTTTCATGTTGTACTTTTATTATCATCTAGACCTCATTAGGAGTCAAATCTTGCGAGGAGGGAAGCTTGTCTATTTGTGGCCTTACTAATTTATGGTGTATTATGTATGTGCTATGCAACTGTTTAACTTTTGTAATGCAATGTTTTCTCTATTTGATGCTTCCATTTCTATTTTTTCCTACTTCCCACTTAGGATAGTTGCTTTTCAACTACCTTTGTATTTGCAACTTTCATAATATAGTGACAATATAACACATCAAATTATTCATATTTAGGGACTCAAGTTATGTAATCTAATTTTTCATTTTCCTAGCTTTGTTCCATAATATGGTTGATTGCTGTTTGATTTTGACTAGTGCAACAATTAATATGCATCTATATGAAGTATGGACCCAATAATTATATATCATACTGTTTTTTCTCACTACAAATGCTTTGTTATAGAGCCACAAACAATTAAAATTTCTTAAAATAAAAAAGGAAAAATTGGGATAAACATCCAAAGTGTTGTGAATAGTGACATGCTAAATCCTAGGAGAAGATAAAAGTTTTTTAAAACAATGGCAAAGTCAGTTTTGGTTTAAAAGTGGAATAAAGTGCCCTAAATGCCTCTATGTTGTGTAAATTTTCCACTTTCTTTGGTGTCAGAGTTATTTTCTTGTTTAAGTAGAAATTTCTTTTTTGTTTTTTTTTTTTCCTTAGGTCAAAGGGGGAAAAGTATTTGAGTGTTTCTATATACTAGTACTCATTAGCTTTTTTAGGAGGAGTTAGGGGGGCAGTTGCCCCCCTCAAACCCCCTAGCTCTGCCCTTGCCTATATATGTGCTACTACGATAGTTTCAGTGAAGACTAATAGAGCAACCCAAGTATAATAACGAGTATTCAAGACCAAACCATTTCTAGTGTACCAGATACGGTGTTGCAGCTAGTGGCGACTCCAGGAATTTTTCCCAGGGTGTTCTTTAAGAAGCATAACTTTTCCTAGTGGCAGCTCCAAGAATTTTTCCAAAATGTATTGTTGTTTAGTTGTTTCATTAATTTGTTTGTTTTTTTTATAAACTATAATTTGTTATATTGTTGTTTCATTAATTATAAAATTATTAATTGTTGTTTAGCCTAACATAATTTAATTTATTTGTCTTTTATAATGTATTGGTTAAGTAAATTATTAATAATTGTTTATTAGTTGCTTTTCCCAATTAATTATTGGTTAATTAATATCCCAAAAAAACAAAATTAATTAGTTCAACTAATTACTATTGTTGTTTGATACTTGGAATATCACACTATTACTTAACAAAAAAAAAGAAAAGTCAATAAATTGTGTAGCACAAAAATATATAGGCCGTATAGCTTAAGTCCAAGTTTAAAAAAGAGTGATTTATTACACATTTTATGACCATTAGTTGAACTAATCAAGTAGCACACAACACACAACCATATTTATTAATTATTAATTGCACACTTGCACTAGCATAGCACATTGCACACACTTGCTTTTTGTTGTTTATATATGCACCTGATTAACCAAAATAATATAAAATAAAAAAACAACACCAACACCTGATAAAGCCAAAAACAGGGTAAATATTAATAAAGAGAGACTGAGATGAAGAAAGAGAGAGACTGAGACAGATGAAATACCTTGATGTTGACGGAGCAGGGAGGCTTGAGGCTGAGGGGCGGCACCATCGGGACTTGGGCAGCACGTCGAGGCAAGGAAGACCGATCCGATCTCCGATTCGAAGTGTTTTGCCGTTCTAGAGCTTAAGTTTGAGGCTTGATCTGGTGATCTCCTTCTCCAATTCGGCAATCCGTTGGTTTTGGCGTTCTGGAGCTCAGTATATTGGGTTTATGGGTTAGGTTTTTTTTCTTTAGACTTTAGGTTAGGTTTCTTTCTATCTTTCAAGCGCCGTCCGTTGTGTTTCTGATTTCACTAATATTGGGTTTTGGTTTGTTTGATTTTTTTTTTTTTGGGAGAATCAGTGGGTTTGCTACTGTAATCTATTGGGTTTGCTACCTTGTTTTGGCCTTTAGATTGGGTTTCCTTTATCGATTGATGTTAGGCTTTTTTTTCCTGGTGGGCTTCCTTTTTGTTACCATTTCTTTTTTAGTTCAGGGTGTTCCTGGGAACACCCTGAGACCAACGTGGCGTCGCCACTAGTTGCGGCCATACTTCCCTAGCATCATGCAGCAAAGGGTGACAAAAGGGTGATCTGTTCACAAAGACGAGTAGTAATGAATACGGTCTCTAAAATCAAGTCTATCTCTAGCAGCATGTTCGATCATTGCAATTAGAGTAGTCTGCAATGATTAAATTCGAGGACAGGAGTACTTGAGTTAAATGATAGGACACCAATTCCTTTTCTTTTTCCCAAGACCGCCCATTCCAAATGTGAAAAAGATTGCATTTTCTCTATCATTTTTCTCAGGCTTGAGTGGAGAATACGAGAATGATATGAAACGTTACTTACATAGAATAAAAGAGGTAATAGAGAAGATGTTGAAACTTGCGTGGTGCATTGCAAGAACAGTTACTTAAAAG
>NW_027069765.1:850923-858805 GCF_002906115.3 Quercus suber | reverse complement strand
AATGTTAACAAAGGTCTAGCTAAATTTTTTGCTTGAAAGTCACTTTTCTATTTTAATGCCTTATTTATTTATTTATTTTTGGATTCACTATTCAACAAACTCTTTATATTTTTTCTTTGTTTTACCTATATTTAAAAAAAATCTCTAACTGTTACACCCTCTCTCTTCTCACTCTCTCCTTCCTTCACCACACCACCACCGCCATGGCTAACCCCAACACAACCACTCCCACAACTCAACCCCTCAAAATCATTAGTTGAAGTTGTTAAATCCCATTGTTGTTGGCCTTCACAACTCCACCTCCCCATTTTTCATTGGATTCGAGACTACCATCACCATAAAAAGCACCATTGCACAATTCTCGCCTCCTTCATTAGATATTGTTGACTTCAACCAAAAAGAATGGCTCATATTCGCATTTTGCATCTTCGCTTTGACTTGACTACCTTATGACCAGTTTGGATGAAGGGTGAGTAAAGGAAAGTAGAGAAGAATTGACTAGAATTTGAGTGAGAAGTTAGCTATGGAATTGTTAAAGAGAAGTCGACATAATGAGATCGAAAGATTTGGGAAAAATTTAAGAGGGAGATTTGTCAGTTGGGAATAAATAAAAATTGGTGAGAGAAATAATTTTGCTTTGCTACAATACCCAACATTGTTGTTGAGTATTGTAACTTTTGAATGATGAGTTAATTGTGAATGGTCTTGTAATTGGATTTTTTGGCCTAATGTACACAATTATGTCAAAATTGTCAATTGATTTTTATTTCACATAATGCCTCTAGGCCCTCTACAATATAAACCTGTTTTTTCTTAAAATATAGTCACTCTTGATATTTGTACCACTTATATATAGCCAAATCGGAAATCGGAGAGAATTTTCTATTTTGAAACCCTAGATATTCAAAAAAAAAAAAAATAAACCCTACAGTTAAAAGATTTGCACAAAATTTAATTATAATTTTAGAAGAATCAATCAAGTTTACCAGTTCCAGTCCTACAGTTAAAATATATATATATATTTTTTTTTTAACCTACAGTTAAAATTAAAACACTTCTTAGATAAATGATAATGGACAAAGTTTAGCTACAAAATTAGTTGTAGCCTTATGCTACAAACTCACTTAATAAAATAAATATTACTGCATATTTTGAAAATCTAACCGTTGAATTACATGTTCTTTACGCTCTTAATACATATGTCAATTTTTATGTCAATAAGATATTATTTACTATATAATTTATAATATTATATTTTATGCATAATTTTAAATTACAAAAACTTGCAATTTAAAAATTTATTGATGACATACCTATTGATCTTTAATTTTCTTGAAATTTTGCAAACATGGAGGATATAAGAAGAAGATGTAATCCAATAGTGGATTGTTAAAATTCACTTCCAATAAAAAGATATTGAGTGAGTTTGTAGCCAAGGTTACAATTAATTTTGTAGCTAAACTTTGTCCAATGATAATATTTGGATATTCTATTTCACGTAGAAATCCATCTCCATCCAAGAAATGAAAGTTTACTTTTTTGAGTAAAAAAAAAGGTGATATTATAGTGTTTTTTTTTTCCTAATTATAATTTACTTTCCATGAGACTTGAGTAATATCAAAATTATCACTAAGCCTATTTTCAACTAACTCTACTCTATTCCCCTCCACTCTCTCCTTCTTCACTCCATCTAAATGGATCCTAAGTGTATGTTTGATTAACTTATATTATTTTTGGTCTGTTTGGTTGTTAAAATTTTTTAATCACAAGAATTTTTGACAATTTCACAAGAATAAAATTTGAAAGAGTTGACATTTATGTTGTTTGATATATTATACTTTAAATTCGAAAATTTAGCATACTATATAAAACACTATATTTAAAAAAAAAATGTTTGGTTGTTTAAAAAGTCTTATATAAATTATTTTAGAAACTAAATAATTAATAATTATTTGGTTGAAAGAAAAATCTAAGAATAAACAAGAGATAACATAATGAACAAAAACATCTTAATAGCCCAAGTAAAATAAAGCAAAAATGATTTTTCATAATAGCGGCAAGTGAAATGGGAGCAACCTTAATTGTGATTTTTTTTTTTGGGGGTTTTAAAATGAATTGTTTATACTTAATTTAATAAATAAAAATATGAAAAGTTGAATTTCTTTATCAAATTAAAAATTCTCACATATACAACATATGTGGGAATTGATATTTCCAACCTTAAAGGTAGGGTTAAGGTTTCCTGTGTTTCATGGGAATTGAGATGTTCATGGAAATTGTAATTCTCACGAATTTTATCAAACAACTAAGTTTTATAAATTATTGGAAATTAGAAATATTTATCCTAAATTTTCACGTAACAAACACACTTTATGAAACCCTCTGTTTGCTTCAATGGAAAATTTTATGTGAAAATAGTTTTTGGCATTTTCCTATGTTGGGTAGTATTAGAAAAAGGTGATATATTTCTAGAAAATGATTTAAAAAAAATGATTCATTTTCCACAAAATGTTAATGTCGATTATAAGACCATATAACGATTTATAAGATTATTTGTGTATATTATTTAAAGAAATCACATGACTCATTTGAAAAGTCATATGACTAAAAATACAAGTTAAATTTCCCATCAAAAAAAAAAAAAAAGGTTAAATAGTTAATGGTCCCTTTAACGGTTTAATCACCACGTAGTAGGTTGGGGGAAGTTTCCTCCAAACCGGTTTGGAGGTAAACTTTTTCCAAATTAAAAATACTTAGGAATGTCTAAAGTTTTATGGCAAACTGCATAAAATCTTCCAACAAGGAAAAAAATGTAATTATAGTGAGATACTAAATTTTAAAAAATAAAGATACTGTAACTCCCTAAGTTAATTGTATTTAATTGTTTCTCAAAAAAAGTTAATTGTATTTAATTAAGCTTAATTAAGTTTATCGATGTGCCTTGTGGTACGTACCGTACCAAGAGCGTATCAACTATCAAGGATGGAGATATTATCCTTTCAAAAAAAGAAAAAAAGAAAAAGAAAAAAAAGGAAAAGTAAAATGGAGATTTTATGGTAAATTAAAGCATGGAAAAATATCTTCCTAATCAGAGCTTTCTCCTTTAATAAATCACCTTCATTTGGAATATTCTTTCTATATATTTCCTCAAATAAAAAAAAAAAAGATTCTTTCTATAATTACTAAAAGCATTCTATATTTAATCATAAGAAAAAAAAAAAAAAATTCTAATGTTATTTTTGAGACATAGTTACCAACCATGTTGGTTTTCTTCTTCTATTCTTCTTCTTCACGGAATATTAACGAGGAGTACTTGGAAAGGAGTCAATGCCCAAAATTGCACAACCCCATCATAAATTCATTCATAATTGACCCTTTGTTTTCTATGTAGAGTAATGCTACAAAATTCTTCGTGTATTAGGTTCTTACTCATTCTTATTTAGACAAACGACTGACATCACTTTTTAACTTGAATAATGTAAAAAATTTTGTAAAAAGATTTGTAACTCAAACATTTTTCTTCTGCGTATTACTACCAGTTACCAAAGGAGTACTTAATTGGAATCTTATTAATTATAAGGAAAAAATAATTCGTCTAATCACTAAAATATCATACATTAATTGCAATTATATAACCGATGATTTCATATCTCTACTGAAAAATAGCCATAAGGGCCATAATAATGTAAATAAATAAATAAATTCCAATTCTCATATTCTCTTCGTTAAGACCTATAAATATTAAATACTATCCCTAAAACACTCTCACGCTCAAAAGAAAGATTGATTAATCATTAAGGCAAAATGGCTGGCTTTGGAATTGTGGCTGCTTGGGCTACTATTGTGGCTCTGGTCTTTGCGTCTAATGGTGCTCATGGCTGGGATTATGCTCATGCAACATTTTATGGTGATATTGGAGGCGGTGAAACCATGAGTAAGTGCTCTTATTGTCCTTTTTCATTTTTTGGATCTTGGTTTAGAAATATATATACACTAAATATACCCAACCCCACAACCTCTAGGTACTTATACCTAGAGAGGTGACATTAGACCATGGTCATTGGTACTCTTAGGTTGTGTTTGTTTATATTTTAAGTATTTGATTGCGTTCTTAAAAATACTATAAAAAAAATAATTTTACTATTTCTTCACATTTTCTCATGATCTCCCAAGAACATATATATAAATATATATATATATATATTATAAAATTAAAACAAAAAAAGAGAATTCTAGATTTAAAAAAAATTGTGATTAACCAACCACCGATAGTGGGGGTGGCTAGTAGTGGTGGTTGGTAACCTGAGACCGAGGACTCTAGTGGGTAGTGGTGGTTAGGTGGATACAAGTAAATAACATTTTTTTTTAAAAATAAAAGTGTTTTTATTTTACGGTCAACCAGAAAACAATTTCTGATTGACTAGCAATTTCAGTCGACTAAAACAACCACAAATATGAAAAATATTTTTCGGAAATCAATTTCCATCTAAACAAACACAACCTTATTGTCCTTCAACCATGGCAATTAGAAGTGGTCTACTAATATTTCAACACCATGACAAAGCGAATGAATTAAAATCATGTCGTTTTTCATTTGTAGTAGAAGCCTAAAAGGCACTATTGTTGATAAAACACATTGGCATTCTTTCATATTGAAGAACTTCTCTCCTAACATAGAAGGCACTTTTACATACTTAAAAAAGAAAGTGGTATCTTAGTCTTTGGCTCTAATGATGCACCCAAAAAATCCCATAGATCAATAGTATGGTGATTTGAATTGTCCCGTACTAAACCAATGAACCTACTGGTGGGGTTACCTCCCTGTTATTGATAATGAAGAAAATTGATATATTTGATTTTGTTTATTTTGTTGCAGTGGGAGCTTGTGGTTATGGAAATCTATTCGATCAAGGTTATGGTCTTGAGACAACAGCATTAAGCACTGCTCTTTTCAACAATGGGGCTACGTGTGGTGCTTGCTTTCAAATAAGATGCATAGACTCACCATGGTGCAAAAAAGGTGCAGGTATAATTCGAGTAACAGCCACCAATTTTTGTCCTCCTGACTATTCCAAAACCGAAGACGTTTGGTGCAACCCACCACAGAAACATTTCGACCTCTCCATGTCAATGTTCCTAAAGATTGCAGAATACAGAGGTGGAATTGTTCCTGTTATGTATCGAAGAGTCATGTGTTACAAGAAAGGTGGGATTAAGTTTGAGTTAAAGGGAAATCCATATTGGTTGCTGGTGCTAGTGTACAATGTTGGGGGTGTTGGCGAAGTTAGTAATGTGAAAATTAAGGGTTCCAATACTGGTTGGATACAAATGTCACGTAATTGGGGCCAAAATTGGCAAACTGGGGTTCGTTTAGATGGCCAAAGCTTGTCTTTCCAAGTGACTGGTAGTGATGGTAGAATAGTGCAGTCTGATAATGTTGCACCCTCAAATTGGGAATTCAATAAGGTATATGAGGGCAGGAATTTTTAGGAATGAGTAACAGGAATTTTTTTTTTTTTTTTTTTGAAATCTTGGCTGCTAGCTAGTAGATCTTGGACATGTTTTGTTTGATTAAGAATTTTCTATGTACATATGGTTTATTTGAGGTTTAGGAGATTTAGCATGTAATGGAAATTCAAAGTCTGAAGAATAAATTTTGATTTTGTTATGCTTATCAATGAATCTTTTTTTTTCCTGAACTTGACCAAGAAAACTGTCCAAATTAATCTATGGTCCATTTATTTATTTTATAAAAAAATTAAGAATGTTTTAGAGAAGTTCATGGTATACATTCACATCAAACCTATTGATTTATTTTTTGGTAAGATTTCATGTTGACCTCTTGCATTATTTTTTCAGAAATAGTAATTATTTCTAAAGTATATGTGATTAAGATATTCTGGAACTGAGAAAGTAAAGCCTTTGAATTTTGACATATCAGAACGAAAAATATCAATAGAAATTTATAGAAATAATCCCAGATCTCTATTCTCCAACGTAATAATGCCAAAATCCTAACGTATATAGGGAAGTATCAGGAATATTAAAAAAAAATAGTGGTCACCCATTTATTTATTTATAACGGTGATCAGCAAAATATTGCATTCATAATTGGGTCAACCAATATGACCAAACATAAATCATATTTGATGTCCAAGTTCAAACAACGAAGAGACATACCAGTATTTCTATTTTTTAGTTATTTGAGAGTCTCTTTTTATTATAGTTTTATTTATTTTATTTAATAGTTTTAATAACATAAAAATATATTATATACTCTATCCGGGTATAGGACCTATAGGTTAATTGTTGACATATTTATTTTCAGACTTTGTGATTCTAACGGAAAAAAAGAAGAAGAAAAAGTCTAAGCAATTGAGGGAAAAAGGGATTGTATAAGACATTTTGGTGTGCATTTAGATTATATTATAGATGCGACGTGGTTCTGGTCAATAAAAGTACTTGCTGTTGGTATTTTTTTTTATTGACTAATTTTGGTATTTATTTTTGAAACACAAATGACCGGAAATTTGATAAGAAATTAGTGCATTGAATAGTGCACTTTTAAGGGCGTATTAGTTTTATTTTAATTACAATTTATTAGCTATGCATTTGTGCATTTCTGTTTTAATGAAATAAAGAATTAATATTTTAATGAAATAGAATATATGATAAAAAAAATCAAATGTGAGTGTTTTGAAAATGGCTAGCTAAAATATAAAAAATAGTTCTTATTTTAGAATAGATAGAATTTTTTGACTCAGCCAACGTGAGCTCTTTATAAGTTATTGGTCTTTTAATGCCAAGGAGGTTTAATTGTTCCACGCAATTAGAGAATCCTATATTGAATAATAAGTAATGCTACAGTTTTAAATTATTTTACAGCACTTTTATAAACTATTTTTTTTAATACTAAGTATTTTTTAACACACACACACGGGCAAAGGGGAGAAGGATTTAAAAAAAAAAAAAATTACAATGGTGTATATCAAAAAAAGCTTCTTTTTACAAACTATTGATGTGACAAATTCTTATTAGTTCTAATATGAGTCCACTATTAGCATCATATTTATGTTTACCAATAATCATTTTCTATTTTTCTAAAGGAAAAAATGAAGTTTGTAATGCTTAATAATAAAATAATTTTATGTGGTCAGTTATTTTTTAATAATTTTAATTCAAAATATTAAATATTACAAACTTTTTGTTCCAATATGTAATGGAGAACGATAAAGAATTCAAAAATTCAAAAAATTTTATACAATTTATTGGATAATAAAGGAGATTTAAAAAAATTTCGAAAAAGTTCTAAATATTTTAAACAATTTTTTTCCTGATAATTTATCATTCATAATGCGTGGATTATTGCTTATTATTGATAATGTTGCAACCCTAGTAATTATTTGCCTCTTGTGATAGTGATATCACTGCTACTCTATAAATAAAATTTCTCTCCCTTTTAATTTTTAATTTTTTTTTATGAATGAAAATAAAATTTCTCTAGTCTTTATTGTGATTTAAATTTTTAGGTATACTTTAGAAAATATTTCTATACTAGTGTAATTTTATATTTGTGAGTGAATTTTTTTTCTTGTATCTCTTTCTTGTGGACATAGGCTTAAAGTTGAACCATGTAAATATTTGGTGATCTACTCATGTGTGGTTGTGTCCATTTTACTTTCTATTATTTATTTGTGAGATATTTTTCAAACCTATAATAGTTTTCATAATCAATGCTAATGTATGAGAATGATTCCGGAAGCCCTATCTTACCCTACAAACTGGTATTATAGTTAAGTTCGATGCCTAGGCATTTAGATTTGTTCTCTTTAAAGAAATTATTGATTGGTTCGTGGATCCGAGTATTGGAGAGAAAGATGTA
>NW_027069765.1:781113-849641 GCF_002906115.3 Quercus suber | reverse complement strand
GTATTTTTAAACCTACCAATCCCGGTTGACACCTAGAAGAACTAAGAAAGAATAGGCGAAGTAGAAGAAAGAGTAGAGAGAGAGCTCAGAGAGGGATAGAGCGACTTACTAAAAAGAGAAGGAGCTCCTCGGACAGGCTTTTTGTGCTAGAGGTGCTAGTGAGAGTGTGGCTGAACTCTAGAGGGGCGCACGAGAATTCTTGATTACAAATGGGAAACAGGAAGAAGCGGTTCGTACGGGTATTTATACCCTAAATCGAGGAACCATGCGAGTTTTCCCGCCCATAAATGCGAGACGAACCTCCACCGTTGGATGGATAACGCCTCATTAGAAGTGGGGAGCACAGAGCCGCCTGAATTTAATGATGGGCACGTTACGTGCTTCGAAACGTCAGCGACGTGCCTTGGGCAGATGAATAGACCCCAGTATTGACCGGGGGGGTAAGGCTGAGGATGTCAAAATCCTTCTCCCCGCCCGAGGATGCGTGTAGCAAGATTTTGAGGGACTATTGTGGGCCAGAGAATCGGGTAGCGTTGGCCCACTCCAAGCCAGGCCCAAATGGCCCATGCCGAGGATGCATGATGGGTCCGAGGATGACCCTGTCCTCGGGCATCTGAGACCTCGAAAAACACGAGGACCACCCTACCAAAGGACTCTTGGAATATCCGAGGAGAAGAGGGCCCAGTACCACGCGTTGGCAACAGAAGTACGGAGAAGGGGCAAGCCCTGGGCGAACTGTCACCTCGGCATTGAATACGTTCACCTAACCCTTCTGGCTGCATTAATAGGGATGTAACCCCTTGACAGAGCAACATCGATAAGGATAAGCCACCTGACTACGAATATGACCTCTGATGGGACAGACGGTCAGAAGGGAGGCTAATAGATGATCAACAGGAGGAGGAAGAGAGGGATATATAAGAAAGGGGAGCAAAGTGTAAATGGAAGGAGAGATGAGTTGGGAGAGGAAAAACCTCCTCGGCCATGGTCCGAGGAGCATCCCCCAGTTGTAAATTGGTCTTAGTATCTTTCAATAAAAGAAAAGTAGTTTATGCCTCATGAACGCCGGCGAGCACCTAAACCTTCGATCCACTCTCTACAAATTTATTGTTCTAGGTTCGTTAGGCCTGGGGGAACCCATATCTTTTGGGCTACAAAAACGGATCCTACAGTAAAAATATTTAATTCTCAAATTTTATATTAGCTACTTGTGTAAAAATAGTTTGTAAAAGAATATGCATGTATGTATTTTCTTAGGTTCTAACATATAATAAAATGAAAATTGGACCAAAGACCTAAATTAAATCCATTTGATACTTAGATGATTCAATTGAACGAAAGTAAAGTTAAAGAATTGAAATGAATTTCAGTCAAACAGTTAAATTTTACTGGTGCAATTTGCATTTTAGCCTTTTTTTATTAACTAATTTTGCCTTTTTTAAAAAAAAAAACACAATTAGTGCATTGAAAATTGCAATTTTAAGGGCATTTGAGTTTTTTTTTTTTAATTACAATTTATTAGCTGCCCATTCTTGTTTTAATGATCTAGTTTGTAATCTCATATATATACATGAGATACATTTACAAATAAGCATCACTAAATGCATATTAAATTTTTACTTAGTCTATATATAATGTATATAATGTTTACATATTTGAAAATATGAATAATTAACTAATAAAATAAATATAAGTTTATTTGAAACAAATAAAAAAATAATTTAAACTGTTATCCATGAAATTCTCAATTTTAGTTTGTACGTCCAACCACTATTTGTATAATAATAATACTATAAGAAAAAAAATATATTGATAGCAAATGTTATTAATTTTTTGTTATGCTAGAGTTTAGTTTAGATTTAGACTTGGTTTGGATGGGAACAAAACCTAATTTAAAGCTTAAGTCCAACATAAATATAAATTCCATTTTCGTTATTATTATTATTTTTAATTTTCACCAATCCCTGTTGCCAAGCATCATGTCAATACCTTGTCAAAGTCAAACCAAACATTTCTTTTTCCTTCCTATTTATTTATTTTTGATGGTTTCGCTTCTGCACTAATAACTTATTTGGCACAAGAATTAAAAAAAACAAAATGGAATATGTGGTGCAAAATTAGACACCAATTGAAAATCTAATTAAATTTTCTTTCAGTTTTTACTTTATGTCTAAACTAGTGTGTTGCTCCGTGTATATGCAAGACATAATTAAAAACGATCAAAATAACATCATTATTATACATTTTTTTAGAAGATATTCAAATTATACATGATATTAGCCTACATATTTTTTAAACCATACATTTCTAAAATATGAAATTCTTTCAAATTTAATTGGATTTAGATTCTTTGGTTTTTGTACCAAATAACTCATTTGCCATAAAAATAAAAATAAAAATTAGAAGGACACATGGTGCAAAATTATACTTCAATTGAAATCCAATTTAAAATTTAATTGGATTTGGACTATTTGATTTTTACACTTAATATTTCACTTTGCACAAAAATTAAAAATTAAATGGGATACGTGGTGCAAAATTGAGAATCCAATTGAAATCTAAATGGATTTTCTCTAAACTTTTACTTTTAATATATATATATATATATAATAGCTTGTAACTCATGCATACGCGTATATATATAGAATAGCTTGTAACTCGTGCATACACGTGGAAATGTTGAACAATATTTATAAAAAGAAAAAAAAATGAAAGAATTTTAACAGTATTTGTTAGAATTTTGTAAAATTTAAATTATTATTATTCAAAGTGAAAAAAAAAGTGTTGATTATTATTATGAATGTTGTATAAGGAATTTGATATTAGCATGAAACACTACGGTTGATAACAATTTTTTTTTCAAGAAACTAAAGTAATGAAATTGTTTGTTTATCAAATTGGGACTAAAAACAATAAATAAATAAAAAATTGAAATCTACATTTAGAATTAGTACCATTTGAATCTCTTACAGTCCTATGCTAATATTAATGTTTCTACACCTTGTTGCATCTATTAATCGTAAAGGATGAAAAATGTTACAGTGGAATGATATTGAATCACAAGAGAACTTGTTGCGTGATTGCACCCATAGTTGTCAAAACATGAATCGTATCGTGAATTGATTTTTTATTTTTCTGTATCGTGTATCGTATCGTATCGTGTATCGTAAGATATACAAACACTTAATAAAATATATAAAAAAATTTATAGATATACATATATAAATGGTATATTCATTATAAATTTTAAAATTATTCAACTAATGACTAATATATTCATCACTTATGTAATAATATTTAACAAGCTAACTAAATAAATCAACCTAGCATGTGTTTATAACATACACATTCAAATGGTTTAAATTTAAAAGTGATAATATATTACAAATGATAAAAAAAATAATAAGTTATTTTCATCATATTGCCTAATAAACCCCATCTAAGTCAATGTTGTCATCATGTTTATCATTTTGCAAACTTATTTCTTCATTAAAATTTTCTTCATCATCATTAACATTTACTATCTCTCCTTGTTCTTTTTATTTTAATAATTAAAAAAAAAAAAAATCTTCTTGGCATCTAGTTTCTTGGACTTATAACAATAATGACAAAAAAAAAATTATATTGTTAATTAATATCTTATTCATAGTACAGAAAATAAATTTGCAAATATTAAAGTGAAATGTAAATGTGTACTATGTAATCTAAATTTTATAGGAAAAAGAGAGGGGAAAAAAACTTATGAATATGTTATTTTATTAGGCTAAATTAAGTAAACTAATAATTTTGTGTTAAAAACAAATCTAACAACTTGTTAGATTCAAATAAAAGTACAAATTTTAACAAAAAATCTCATTTTCAAGCATTTTTCTATGTATCGTACGATACGTACGATTTTACAATACAATACGATTTATACGATACGCATACTATATCGTACGATTCATGAGTATTTACGATACAGAACTTTTTACACACGATACGGTACGTATCGCATATCATACAATACTGACAACTATGATTGCATCTATGAATTGTAAAAACAAAAATGTTACAGTGGAATTATATTAAATCACATGAGGTAAGTATAATAAAACGATAAATCACAATTTGTAAGTTATTCTCTTGTCGCTCAATTTCAATCTCTATTTCACATTTGCAATATTTGAATTATTTCTCCCTCCACTAATGAAAATAGTTGTATTAGGCTCCAATTTGTAAGTTTTTTTTGGTTCTTATTATTTATAATTCTTTTTATAAATCTCTTCTTCTTCTTTTTTTTTTTTTTCTCCCAAGTACATAATTTGAGCTCTTAACATCAATTTAGGCCAAGTTACAATATTTGAATTCCGCCCTCTACTAATGAAAATAGTTGAATTAGGCTTCAATTTGTAAGTCTTCTTGGTTACTATTATTTATATTTTTTTTATTTTTATAAATCTCTTTTTTTTTTTAGGAAATTTTTTATAGATCTCTCTTAGGTACATAATTTGAGCTTTTAATATCAATTTAAACCAAGGGTCCTCAAAATCCAATATCAAAAACCAAATAAAAGACACGTATATATAATAATATTTCTACACCACTACTATCTATTATTATTTGATAACTAGTATGTAACCCATGCTACCGCATGAGAATTGATATATTATTAATCATGAATTTATTCATGTTTAAAAGGCTAAGTTAAGTCTAAATTAAGTCTAAATTCATATTATTAACCATAAAATTTTATTAACAAAACTTAGTAGTATATATATATGTGTGTGTATAAAAGAAAGCGAGTTGAATCACAATAGATTGATATTGTATACAAGTTACTGTCACAGTCATGCGTATATTGAAAGGGTAATTAAAGGGTAATTAAGCCCATACAATTAATTGGTTCTTAAGTAAATAAAACTTTAGAGACATTTGACACATCAATCAAACTTAAGTAAAAAAAATGTTCAAAAGTAGCACAACTATAAGCCAAAATAGAGTAATATGAAACTAAATTGGCAGCCATGAAGCTACTAAGAGAGAGGTGTTTGCCATAAAGGGGACTAATTAATAGGTTTAAGAATTCACAAGGTTGACATTGGATATTCTTCCCATGTGCTAAATATTGTTTTCAGTAAGGTCACACCAAATAGGTTGAAAGCCATCTTCGTGCAAGATTGATAGCTGCAAGAGAAGTCAATCATCAAGCTTAAAAAATTTAAAATTAAAAAAAAAAAAAAAAAAAAAAACCCTCAGAGTTGTTCTTATTTTGTAGTTTTACGATAGGTCATTTTGTAACATGATGGACATTTGTGTGAAGAAAAAACCTTTGAAGTTGCATGGCTGATAAAAGAAATTCTCTCCAATCTCTTTTTATAGAAAGATGGATTTGTGTGTGTTTTTATATATCTTTCATAGTTGTATTATCACGAAGCAAGTCCAATGGATTTAGATTGGTACTACCGATTCCCAAAGTATGAGTGTTTAATGTGTTATTAATTTCATCTCATCTCATTACCAAGTCCAATGAATTTTAATTGGAATTCAATTTTTCCAAGTGGTGCATCTCTTGCAATATTCTTTCATTTTTTATTTTTAATTAATTTTCTGAAATTTTCAATTCCCATGGCCACTTTCCATATTCAGCTTCTTGTTATAGTTCCCTAGGCACTTTGAAGTTTGAACCAAGAGAACAATGAACCTACGTAAAAATAAATAAAAACAATGAATCAAAGTAATGGTTCTCTCGAAAACAACCCCAAATCATATTATATTTTTCTGATTATTTTCTTTGTACACGTGTATAGTAAATTGGACTCCAATTTCAAATTCTAATTGAACAATTGAAATGACACATGGCACAAAATTGAAACTCTAATTTGGAATTCTATTTGAGTTTCTCTCTGCTTTACCTATTATTATATATATAGATATGTTCTACGTAAATCGTGAACAATTACTTTTATATAAACCTATCACTTTTTTCTATTGTTTATTGTCAAACACTATACTAAACTTTCAACATGGTGTGTGAATGAAAAGGACACATGCTTTCGACTTTGAGATGTTGACCTCTTATAGATATCTAAAATTGTATTACACAAAAAATATAAGAAAACAATCAGATTGTAGTAATAATTAAACTAATAGCTACGTCGTGACCCAGTATAGTTTGAGACACTGTAAACAAGACAAAATTTTTGAACATAGAAAATTATAAATACAAAAATACAGAATGGGTCAGCCAATAAACTTAACTCCCCAAAAAAAATTAAAATGAAAAAGTCAGCCAATATAGGAATTGGTCAAATCCTATTTCTAATGGCAAAATAATGCTCTCGCAAATACTTAATAAAATGTGAAATATTTGTGACCAACAAGAAAAGCTGTTGCAATTATGTGTTGTAGCTGTCACAAATACTAATATTTTGGAGGAAAATTTTCTCTCCATATTATTTGCAAGGGACAATTGAAAATCTCTCATAAAAAGTGTATTATTTGTGACAGTTAAAAAAATGCCGTCACTAATACTAAATTATTTGCGAGGGTTAGGATCGACCTTCACAAATAATCATTAAAATGTCAAATTTTTGGAGTGAAATGTACCCACCAAATTATTTCCGAGGGACAATAAAGATCCCTTACAAAAAGTTTATTTTTTGTGTGAGTTAAAAATATACCCTTACTAATAATAATTATTTGCGATGGCCACAATTAGCCTTCACAAATAATAATTAAAATAATAATTTTCTTTGGAGATAAAAGTTATTCTAAAATTCAAAAAATATAATGATTGGTAAAACATTAAGGGATAGGAAACTTGTATTCAAAATTATGCCTATTAAAATTCATAATATCTTGTTTTACATCTCTGGTTTTCAATTAGGCCACGAACTTATAGTTGGTTTGCTCAAATTCTTTGAAACCTTCGGACTCAGCTTGACTTTGAACTTCATAATTCTAATTTATCCATCATTTTCTATCTGTGTAATTAACCACTACAAGAACTATATGATCACTTCTTTGGAAAGTTGCATGAACTAGACTATAGTAAAAATGTTATTTACATATCCACAACACATAGCAATCAGTGAATATTACCAATCACTCATAGTACTGGGAAATAAGATGAACAAAAAAAAAAAAAAAAGAGCTCAGTTTTAAAATTGGTGCAAGGCAATTAAGTGGTGAGAATTGGAGGCAGTAATTCAGACTTGGATCCAAGAACTTTAGCCTTTGTGTCTGGGAAGAATTCTATCCCATGTAGCTCTTTGACCTCTCCTTTTTTAGTGATATGAATGGGATAATTGAGCAAATGGCCTGGCAAGTCATGGTCCAGTGTCTCACTAGAGTAGAGGTCCCAATACTTTCTGACAATTTGGTTCACTCTTTGGACACATTCCACACCTTCTGGATGGAGAAAAGAGTTATCTAGCATGCCTAAGTGCATTAACCAGAAAGCCTTTTGAAGCTCCTCATTCTTGGGATCTAGCTCTAATGCCTCATTAAACGAATATGCAGATTTCACAAAATCCTGCAACATCGTAAAATGACACTCATCATTAGATAATGAAATATCAATTTTGAGTAAGATAAACTTGGAATTAACAAAAAAGAAAATATTCACATACTTTTAATAACTTGTGTGCTACACTTTCCTTATAATTGGTTACTATTATTTATATATATATTTTTTTTATAAATCTCTTTTTTTTTTTTAGGAAATTTTTTATAGATCTCTCTTAGGTACATAATTTGAGCTTTTAATATCAATTTAAACCAAGGGTCCTCAAAATCCAATATCAAAAACCAAATAAAAGACACGTATATATAATAATTTTTCTACACCACTACTATTTATTATTATTTGATAATATATTCTACGTTGATTGTGAACAATTACTTTTATATAAACCTATCACTTTTTTCTATTGTTTATTGTCAAACACTATACTAAACTTTCAACATGGTGTGTGAATGAAAAGGACACATGCTTTCGACTTTGAGATGTTGACCTCTTATAGATATCTAAAATTGTATGACACAAAAAATATAAGAAAACAATCAGATTGTAGTAATAATTAAACTAATAGCTACGTCGTGACCCAGTATAGTTTGAGACACTGTAAACAAGACAAAAATTTTGAACATAGAAAATTATAAATACAAAAATACAGAATGGGTCAGCCAATAAACTTAACTCCCCAAAAAAATTAAAATGAAAAAGTCAGCCAATATAGGAATTGGTGAAATCCTATTTCTAATGGCAAAATAATGCTCTCGCAAATACTTGATAAAATGTGAAATATTTGTGACCAACAAGAAAAACTGTTGCAATTATGTGTTGTAGCTGTCACAAATACTAATATTTTAGAGGAAAATTTTCTCTCCATATTATTTGCAAGGGACAATTGAAAATCTCTCACAAAAAGTGTATTATTTGTGACAGTTAAAAAAATGCCGTCACTAATACTAAATTATTTGCGAGGGTTAGGATCGACCTTCACAAATAATCATTAAAATGTCAAATTTTTGGAGTGAAATGTACCCACCAAATTATTTCCGAGGGACAATAAAGATCCCTTACAAAAAGTTTATTTTTTGTGTGAGTTAAAAATATACCCTTACTAATAATAATTATTTGCAATGGCCACAATTAGCCTTCACAAATAATAATTAAAATAATAATTTTCTTTGGAGATAAAAGTTATTCTAAAATTCAAAGAATATAACGATTGGTAAAACATTAAGTGATAGGAAACTTGTATTCAAAATTATGCCTATTAAAATTCATAATATCTTGTTTTACATCTCTGGTTTTCAATTAGGCCACGAACTTATAGTTGGTTTGCTCAAATTCTTTGAAACCTTCGGATTCTGCTTGACTTTGAACTTCATAATTCTAATTTATCCATCATTTTCTATCTGTGTAATTAACCACTACAAGAACTATATGATCACTTCTTTGGAAAGTTGCATGAACTAGACTATAGTAAAAATGTTATTTACATATCCACAACACATGGCAATCAGTGAATATTACCAATCACTCATAGTACTGGGAAATAAGATGAAAAAAAAAAAAAAAAAAGAGCTCAGTTTTAAAATTGGTGCAAGGCAATTAAGTGGTGAGAATTGGAGGCAGTAATTCAGACTTGGATCCAAGAACTTTAGCCTTTGTGTCTGGGAAGAATTCTATCCCATTTAGCTCTTTGACCTCTCCTTTTTTAGTGATATGAATGGGATAATTGAGCAAATGGCCTGGCAAGTCATGGTCCAGTGTCTCACTAGAGTAGAGGTCCCAATACTTTCTGGCAATTTGGTTCACTCTTTGGACACATTCCACACCTTCTGGATGGAGAAAAGAGTTATCTAGCATGCCTAAGTGCATTAACCAGAAAGCCTTTTGAAGCTCCTCATTCTTGGGATCTAGCTCTAATGCCTCATTAAACGAATATGCAGATTTCACAAAATCCTGCAACATCGTAAAATGACACTCATCATTAGATAATGAAATATCAATTTTGAGTAAGATAAACTTGGAATTAACAAAAAAGAAAATATTCACATACTTTTAATAACTTGTGTGCTACACTTTCCTTATAGTATGCCTTCGGCCAGTCTAGCCTTGATGCAATACAAGCCTCAGCATCAGATAAAGCACGACTTCCTTCATTCGAGCGAGCCAACACAAACTTTGATTCAATAGCATAGTAGCATCAGAGGGGTCTGCGTTTATTGCCTACAATTTTCCAAGAGATCAATTGGAAATCTATTATTTTATTGTTTTCCTTTAAAATAAGTACAGGTCACTGCTCACCTTTGTATACCAACAAATCGCACCAAGATAATCCTTTCTCTTAAAAGCATCTTCTCCCTTGGATTTTAAGGTCAAAAAGTTCTCCTTTAACTTTCGGTTCATCTGCAAGAAATCAAGTGAAAGTCAAGAAAAAAAAGTTGGAGGGAAATGTTTAGTATAGGAGTCGAGCAATGCACATGTTAATTTTAACTGATTTTGATTGCCTATGGCCATTTAGACTTTAACCTCATAATAGCCAATTCAACCAAAGATCTTATACAGACCATTGTAATAATCACATTACACCCAAAAAAAAAATTGAAGATGACACAAATAACTACAGGGAAGGCATCCAAATGAGAATTCTACGAAGTGTGTTTTCTATCTAACCAACAAGATTGTGTACATCCTATAGCTCTAAGGTCAAAATAATGGAGAGCAACCATGGGTTTAATAATTCTTGGTTGCCTTCAGTATGTTTTCATCTAATCCTACAAGATTTCCCTCAAAATCTCATGATCTTAATAGTGGAGTTATCTAGCATGCCTAAGCTCATATATGCATTTTAAATTGTGTCCATGACTCCATTGTCCCTGCATCAGCCATCTTGTAAGAAGCAACACCAAACCTTTTAGATTACTAAGATATAACTTAATTATAGATTTATTCGTAGAATATACTAGGTTCACCTTCACGGCTCAAAGAATAATAAAGTACATGGCCTTTGGAGCTATGCAATTATAATCAGTTTTGGAAACAAAGCCAAATTCCTTACCATATGATATATACATCTTAAAATCTCCAATTTTTAGAAAGGGTTGCATTGAGGGAGTAGAGAACAAAATAGTATCACTTTAAACAGACTTAAAAACAGAAACTTACCCCAAAAGACTAAACTTCTGATGGAACCGTTGATTTGAGAACTCCCACTTCTAAGAAACCGGCCAACAGTAACTTGCGCTCAAGAGCAGAGGTTATCTGTAAGAAAATCCTATTAAAATCTATCACTTCAAACTAATTTCATATAATCACAAAACTTCAAACTAATTACCTTATCTGTTTCTCCAACAATAGACTGAGGATTCTTATAAACTAGGATTGTCCCACCAGGCTTCAATACTCTTAAGATTTCCTCAAACAACCAGTCAGTGGGAAAAATAAGTTGCTCAATCCAAATATGGTTTTGAATTTCGAAATTATTGTTGGAAAAATAATATTCTATGCTCCCCTCTTTATCAACATCTACAAGTATGAGCATGAACATGTAAACATACAGCACATCATCATCTCAATCCTTTGTTCAAAAATTGGCATCCAAAGACTTTTAATACTTGATCACGTCTTTATCAACATCTACAAGTATGAGCATGAACATGTAAACATACAGCACATCATCATCTCAATCCTTTGTTCAAAAATTGGCATCCAAAGACTTTTAATACTTGATCACGTGGATGGCTCATTATAGACACATCAAAATTGTAAGAGGGAATGTGAAATGAGTCATGACAAATGAAGCATGCAATTGAAAATAGTTTTGACTACAAACTTTGAACGGATCAAGTCATTGAAATAATCTCAAACTTTAATACAATTAGATTGTGTGTGTGTATACGTCACATGGTAATATGATAGTATCTAACATGCAATTTTAAGGAGAGCTCATAAAAAGTACCTAATTAAGGAACTATCTTTTAGCAAAGAGACAGAGCCACAAATCATGGGTCTCTTGAGAATGAAACAATCATAGCAAAGGAGATGCCTTACTCATACATTTACAAAAGAAGGGAAAAAAATGAAAAAAGAAAAAGAAAAGCAAACTCATGAAATTATTCAAGGAAAAAAGAGCACTATTTCTAAGTTAGCAAATTACATTTTTACAAAAGTCAACAAGATGGTAAAGACGAAAACGCTCGTATCATATCCACCACTTAATTAGTTGGAGCATGCAGTCACAATGATCATATTGATTCATGCCCCTCTAACTAAAAGGGTCTATTTAATCCAACACTTTATTCTATTTTCCATATAAACAAAGAAGCACAATCTAGATCTATAACACATAAATGTTAAATAAATTCATATTTATCAGGATAGTTGTTTTAAAAAAAAAAAAAACAATAATAATTTTGAGAGACCTGTTGATACCACTAATCCTAGGTAAAATTAGCAAAATTAAGTCAAACCCACAACTACAATAGTAAAATACCATGTAATCAAAGGCGGAGCCAAGGGGGGGCGAGGGGGGCCAAGTGCCCCCCCTGACCCCACGCCAAGTCTCCCCTACCCCACATTTGTTGTTGTAATTTTATTTTTTAAAGTTATATTCCACGTACAAAGCTTTGTTCTTATGGGGTTATAAGGACGTGAGCGTGATATTGAGAAAATAAATAATTAAGTTTCAAAAGACAGATTTTAATGGAAATAAATTGATTTCAATTAGCTTCTTTACTACTAGTATTTCAAGTTTAAGAATAATTTAACTCGATAGGTTTTATTCAATATAGTCTATGTCACTGTTCACTTTAGTTTTCCTATAAGTTGTTAAAATAGCCACAAGAAGAAATAAACAAGGTAGCACTAGTTCCCAACATGGTCCTAATTGTTATGTGATAGTCTTATCATGTAATAACATTATGGTTTTGAACAATTAATAGCGAAGACAAGTAAATCAATTGAACAACTTATCTGTTTATCTCTGCTCAATGATGATTACTAACGTTTAATCTTTTTACATTCATATGATTTGTTTGAATATCTTATATTTAAATTAATCTTTTAACTTCATACATTAATACTTGTTTGCAATATACATTTTTAGCCTATTTAAATTATGAAGTAGTTTAAACATTACAATGATTATACTAACTCCTACGCTAGGCACAAAAAAATTAAATTAAAATCAAGTATGAAAAGAAAAAAATAATAACTTTTACATTATATTTTATATGTTGATCAAATATTGTTTAATAAATTAATTTTTTCTTATATTAATAATTTTTATATTAATTTTGTCTTCAATATTATATCTTAATCTTGCCCCCCTAAATCAAATTACTGGCTCCGCCACTGCTGATGTAATTGATATAAAAGATCCCCTTTTTATCACATACACACTTTTAGCGGGTTTTGAATTGGCAAAATTGTGTTAGTTTCTTGGTAACAAGAAAAGCAAAGAAAGAAAGAAAGTACGCCAGCCCAGACAATAGCGTAAAAACTAATTCATGGGTCAAAATCTGAGAGTGCCACATAAACTACTGCTCTGCTGCCACTGCCTAGGTCCTTTAGTCGCTTTTCTCTTTTGTGTTTTTTTTGGGTGTCTTGCCGCGCAGTTGCGTGTTGTCAGTTGGCGTGAGTTGGGAGTGTTAAGAGGGAAAAGTGAAAAAATTTAGAGGGAAAGGGGAATTGTGTTCCGAACGAAAAGTGATAAAAATTTTGAGGGAAAGGGGAATTGATGGACATGTGGCGCTAAGGTTTAAAGTTTTATAAGAAATAATTATATAGAGGTGTTGGGCATGGAGCTGTCTTCTTTTGGTCTTAGACTCTTAAGGGCTCTCTGTGGTGTTTTATTTTAGTTTAAGAATAATTTAACTCGATAGGTTTTATTCAATATAGTCTATGTCACTGTTCACTTTAGTTTTCCTATAAGTTGTTAAAATAGCCACAAGAAGAAATAAACAAGGTAGCACTAGTTCCCAACATGGTCCTAATTGTTATGTGATAGTCTTATCATGTAATAACATTATGGTTTTGAACAATTAATAGCGAAGACAAGTAAATCAATTGAACAACTTATCTGCTTATCTCTGCTCAATGATGATTACTAACGTTTAATCTTTTTACATTCATATGATTTGTTTGAATATCTTATATTTAAATTAATCTTTTAACTTCATACATTAATACTTGTTTGCAATATACATTTTTAGCCTATTTAAATTATGAAGTAGTTTAAACATTACAATGATTATACTAACTCCTACGCTAGGCTCAAAAAAATTAAATTAAAATCAAGTATGAAAAGAAAAAAATAATAACTTTTACATTATATTTTATATGTTGATCAAATATTGTTTAATAAATTAATTTTTTCTTATATTAATAATTTTTATATTAATTTTGTCTTCAATATTATATCTTAATCTTGCCCCCCTAAATCAAATTACTGGCTCCGCCACTGCTGATGTAATTGATATAAAAGATCCCCTTTTTATCACATACACACTTTTAGCGGGTTTTGAATTGGCAAAATTGTGTTAGTTTCTTGGTAACAAGAAAAGCAAAGAAAGAAAGAAAGTACGCCAGCCCAGACAATAGCGTAAAAACTAATTCATGGGTCAAAATCTGAGAGTGCCACATAAACTACTGCTCTGCTGCCACTGCCTAGGTCCTTTAGTCGCTTTTCTCTTTTGTGTTTTTTTTGGGTGTCTTGCCGCGCAGTTGCGTGTTGTCAGTTGGCGTGAGTTGGGAGTGTTAAGAGGGAAAAGTGAAAAAATTTAGAGGGAAAGGGGAATTGTGTTCCGAACGAAAAGTGATAAAAATTTTGAGGGAAAGGGGAATTGATGGACATGTGGCGCTAAGGTTTAAAGTTTTATAAGAAATAATTATATAGAGGTGTTGGGCATGGAGCTGTCTTCTTTTGGTCTTAGACTCTTAAGGGCTCTCTGTGGTGTTTTATTTTATTTGGGACTACACTGCATGTAGTGAATGTCCCACCACGCTAGTGTATGCACTAGTTTACTTTGTATGACTATATTTGACATTTAATAAAAGGCACTAGTTTACTTTGTATGACTATATTTGACTTTTAATGAAAGACTTCTATCGTTATGAGCTCAAAAAAAGTTTTATAAGAAATTGCGTGTTATAAGAATTTTTTTTTTTTCGTTAATTTAAATTTTAGAATATGTGTAGCGGCATGTGGTTTGAAGTTTATAAGGTTTAAAGTTTAAACAATTAGTATAATATTTTATAATAAACAAGAATAAATAGGAGTATGTATATGAAATACATAGGGTAATTAATGAAATAAATTAGATATAATTCATAAATTGAATAGCTCCCCAAAATTAGATAATAAAAAAGATTATATGTCATATGTTAAAAGAACAATATGAAATCTCCACAGTGAGCTATATCAAATACTATAAAATGACAATATAGTTCAGCTATTAAATATTAAAACAAATGATGGGTTTGCTTATATGTAAAAATGGTTTTGTGGGGGGTAAAAACCCAGAGCTACTCAATGGGCCTGGGGCACCATGTTGAGGAGTATTATATTTCTGAGGAGTAATAGTTGGCTGGAACGGCCCATCTGAAGGCAGGAAGCCCAGAAGTAGAGGGGGAGTACCGTCCGAAGAGGTCACTACTGGTCCGAAGATGTCTTACTCCTCGGTCACAAATAACCTTGATCAATCAAACGTGTGGAAGGTCTAAATGATCTTCCTAGCAATCCCAACGATAATGATAAGTTCTGGGTAGGTCTGGAGATTATCAGAACTAAAAAATATTTCAAGGAAAAGCTGCTACCACTGCATTTAATGCACTGCAACAGCTTTTCTGGCCGCATTTATGTGGAGAAGACCCCTGAACAGTGCAACCTCAGCTTCCGCCATTCACAAAGAACTAAAGTAGACACATGACGTGACATGTACTTGAGTAGATACACAGATGAAGAACAGGTGGACGGTGGAGATGATGGAAAAGGGTGCTATATAAAGAAGAAGGGTCCCTGATAATGGGGGAAGAGGAAAAAGGAAGAAAAGCTTTACTGTAGTTCTGAATGTTGTAATTACTGTCCACTTAATAAAACACATCTTTGGACATTCATTCAGGGAGTTGTTCAAGCATTATTTCATGTTATCATCACTGCAAGTAACCTAGCCAACCATTGTTTAATTCATAATCAGCCCAGCTCTTTCACCCACTCTCTACAAATTCATTGTCCTGGGTTCGTTGGGCCTTTAACCCATATCTTTTGGGCTTGGGCTACAAATGCTGACCCTACAGGTTTAATTTGAGCTCGATCTGGTTGTTCAATTGAGCTTAAATTTCATCAACACCAATATTTTACCATGCTATGCAAATCCAACGGTAAGAATTGGCATCTAAATTAGCGCATGAAAGTTAAATGTCGTGTGCCCGTACTTTGATCAGTCCGCTCTCGCAATCAAACCATTTAAGCATACCCTAATTTCACCAATACTCATTCTTTACCATGCTCTTCCCATCCAATGGTTGGACTTTGAATTTGGTGCCATTTCAAAACTGTCAAATTCTAGACCCATGCCCTTGCAAGGCTAGCCTAAGGCCCCCACCACAAAAGGCTCAAAATTTAAATCCTAAGAAAAAAGGCATTGTCCCCTGATATAAAAGGCTCAAAATTTTATAAAAGTATATATGTATGTGTATATGTATGTATGTATGTATATATGTGTAGGTGATACTAATGGTTGTTTATTATTATTAGTGATACTAAGGATAACACAAATTTACAATAGGATTACAAATTGACATGTTACCTATCACAAAAAAGAAATTTAAACATTCATAATTAGGTTGTTGAAGTTTATCGATCATAATCATTTTCATATTATATTGTGAACATTTTTTAGTACCACTAATGCATTTTTCCTTTTCATTTCTATCAAGACTTCCAAAATACAAGATCAATAGCAACCTAACCCAATTGAAACCCTAAAATGTTTCAAAAAAAATGTTACAAATGTGTTAAATCACCAATTATAGATTAATCTCTCTCTCTCTCTCTCTCTCTCTCTCTCTCTCTCTCACAATTATAGATTAATCTCTCTCTCTCTCTCTCTCTCTCTCTCTCTCTCTCTCTCAAAAACAAGTAATAAAATTAAAAATTAGATTACAATTTTACTTAACTGTACATTGTCATATATCCAAAATAAAGTATCTTTTTTTTAAATGACATATATTTTTATTTCTTTTTATTAAAATTTATGGTTCAACTATGATATTAAATTCTCTATATGAAATTAACATCAGTTAAGTTCATATTATTCTTCAAATTAAGTCTTTAATATTGTATCAAATTAACCTTGATTTGATTAGTATTAAATAATTTTATTTAATTAATATTTACATATAAAATGCTTCACATGAATTTTTGTCTTAAGCCCCAAATTATGTTGAGCTGCCTCTGCGCCCCTATTCCTATCCCCTAAGGAAAAACTTTGACTACCTTGACCAAAAAATCCAATATAAATCCTTTCAAATTTTGTTTAAAATCCATTTTTTTCCCCTTGGTTTTTGAAAAATCTCTTTTAACGACAAGATACTAGTAGGCATCCCATGGATCACACATAAGAGTGACCGAGGTAGCCCTCACACATTGAAATTTTTATTTTATCTCAACATTAACCCTCGCTAGTCATGGGTTTTTTAAAAAGAATTTAAAGTAAGGATATTTTCCCCCTCTAAAATCAAAACCATTTATATCTAAGCACATGTATTATTCTAAATGCATGTGTAGGGGGTTTGGGCTCGAAAGGCCCGCGTAGGCCCACTTAATTAGAACCCAAAACAAGGCCTAAGGCCCATTGGAACAATTTTTTATGGCACGCGTAGGGGGAGTTGACCCTGAACCTTATCATAGTAAGCCCAACCCTAAGGTCGAGGTGAGGCAAAGGGACACCACCTTAAGGGAGATTTAGGTGGTCAGCCTAAATATTGACGGGCAATGAGGGAAGTGAGCATAGGGCACGAACATGGCTAGGTCAGTGACCGAGGGCTGGCAGTGTCATTGGGGAAGTTCACCATCGAACACTCTTTGACGTCTGGAACAAGTACCAAGGGAATCCTCTAAAGACGTGAGGATCCCTTGGGATTTTGATGAACATGGGAATATGTGTGAAGTGGGGAAAATAATGATGATTACCTCACTAAAAAGAGACTATAAGAGGAAGAAGTGGGTAAAGGATTAGGGTTGGGAAAACATTCTAAGAAAAGAGATATAGAAGGAGTATACTGGGAAACACAGGGGAACGAAGGGAAAACATGGTGAGGGAGGTGCATTAAGGCTAGGAGAAGGCAAACCAAGTGAAGCTCAGAGCCCAATTGGTAGGATTGTGACAAAGCCCACATACAAATTAATTGGGGGCCCAAATACCATCGTTTAAGCAGGATTTGGTGCTCACGGCATGTATGAGATCATGGGACATATGTCCTCAAGATTGGACAAGTGTCTTGTTTAATCTATGTTGCACACATTTTAAAGGGACAATCAAAATTAGGTCTTGAATATGGTCAGGCCCCTAGTGATGAAAAAAATGAGGGAGAGTGAATTGAGATGCTTTGATCATGTTCATACGTGGGTAGTTTGTGCATTAGTAAAAAAGAGCGAGTTGATTCAAGTTGAGCAATCAAAAAAGGGTTGAGGAAGACCAAAAATAACATTAGAAGAAATAGTGAAACATGACATGTCAATTAAAGTTCTTTTTTATTTTTAATTTTTTTAGAAAAATAAACAAACTAAAGTTAATTTCACTAATCATGATATGCCATATATTTGATTTTTTTTTTTTCAATTAAAAGCTTTAGTTATTTTATAAAGAAAGTTAAATAAATACATAGCAAGTTTTGATTATAGGAACAAAAAAAATAGTAGTACAAGGACTTATATTGGAAGTCCAAAACTTGTTACAAAGTGTGTGTAACAACTAATAATGTAAATTTTGGACTTTACGGCCTTTTGTGATTAAAATCTTGGATTAATGAGTTTGCCAAGTATTTATATCTTTTTATTTTAAGTCAAGTATAAATAAGATTGATACTCTCTCATAGAAAAAAGTATAAATAAGATGGACTTTAAATACTTCAAACCATAAATTATTTTGAAAGATAGTCCCCTTCTAAATAAACATGCTGTCTATCTATTCCTTTGGTAAATTTAACTCAGGTACATCTACAATTGCCTATGTATATATATCGTGAGGCAAGTGATATATATATATATATATATTTTTTTTTTGGAGAAAGGTAAATGATACTTTACCTTAATATAATAAAAATATATATATGCATCTATTCCAAAACTGGGCATATCTATAAGTTAAAAATATAATAATAAATAAGAGCATTCACAGAATCACAATTAAAATAGTATATGCCAAATGTAAGAAAAATTTAGCATGTGACGACCAAAGGAGCTCAGCAGCCGGAATGCTAAACATGTAAACTTGTAAAAAATTTTGCCATAGTGCCGACTTCTAAAAATTCTAATATATTTTAATCCCAAAATATCTCTCTTCATAGTCTCTCATCCCCTTTCTCTCTCTCTCCGTAGCTCATCTCAGACAAAGCCTCTGTCTCTGTCTCTCATTCAGTCCTCACTCTCTATCTCACGGTGGTAGTGGTGTTTTTTTTGGGTGATTTTTTGTGGTGATATTGGTGTGGGTCTAGTGGTTTGCTTGCAAGATCGGCGAGGATCTGATGGTCTGGTAGTTTTGGTGATGGGTTTTGGCCGTGGGTATGTGTCATTTTGGTGATGGGTGTGGGTGGTAAGGTTCATGGTGGTGGTAGAGGGTTGCCATCGTGGTGGGTTTGGGTTTGCTGGGATCGTGCTTTGATGGGTTTGCATAGCACATACCACACCACACCACACGGTTAGTTTAATCTATATATTGATTAATTTTCATGTTGCATCAAGATAATCATTCTGATATTGTTGTTTATACGCCTTGATTATGCCTACTCGTCTTGTCATTGATGCTTTCTTTGATTCTAGTTCTTTTGTTTTTCAATTTTCTTTTTTTCTCTTTTTGCTGATTCATGCTGTAAATTTTTTGTGTTTTTGTGAGAAAATTCGCTTTAATATGGTCAATGAATGATTGTATTTCATATTGGAAATTTTGTGATATTGAGAGAAGAGAGGTAATGAAATGCTATATATTAAACTTAAATATATAGCGGTTCGATAAGAATAACTAGCTTCTAGAAGCAAATTAGGCATAGATGATGATAGTAATTTGATTTGTTTAGCAAATTTTACTTAGATTTTGTATTGGAGGATATAGGAGTTACTGGCAATCCAAAGGTGGGAAAAATATGGTGTTGGAATGCTCTATTAGCCATTAGGCTTAACTTATGGTGCATCTTGGATTAGAGTAGTTTTATTTTAAGGTGACTGGCGATGGAATAGATGGGACAAGTCAATGGGGTGTTGTTAGTATCTTAATTGAAGTCTGGCTCTTTTCTTTTGGAGATCCGTGTATGATTCCCATGTGAGTTGGGGTCTCGGAAGCTTGTTGTCTGTTATTCCTTGCCTCAAGCAAACAATGAATGCTGCACTGCAGGAAGATATATGCAGTCAACTGAACAATCAAATGAATTAGTGAATTTTTGGAGTTTGGTCAAACCTAAATTTTACTACGAAAGACTGATGTAATTGGGGGTCAAATGCATTGAGCAAACCGTTTTAATAATACATTCCTGGGTGGTGTTTGTTGGTCAGGAACAGTATTTTTATTTCAAGAAGATATAATATTTTCATAGAAACTAATGTTCTAGTGTGCAGGGGCGGAGGCACGTACAGGGGTGGGGGGGCCATGGCCCCCCCAAAATTTTAAAATTTTTTAAAATATATATACAATTATTTTTTTTTTTTAAATTTAGTCTATTGGATTAAATTAAAAAAAAAAGTTATTACTATTGTTTATGATATATTATTATATGATTAGATTTGATATAGTAATATGTGTACTTACTTATTGAAGCATTGATACAAATACAAATTCACTTTAATTGTTTCATTTGAACTCATGTTTAATGCTCTTTTTTTTTTTTTTTTTTTTTTTTANTTATTCCTTGCCTCAAGCAAACAATGAATGCTGCACTGCAGGAAGATATATGCAGTCAACTGAACAATCAAATGAATTAGTGAATTTTTGGAGTTTGGTCAAACCTAAATTTTACTACGAAAGACTGATGTAATTGGGGGTCAAATGCATTGAGCAAACCGTTTTAATAATACATTCCTGGGTGGTGTTTGTTGGTCAGGAACAGTATTTTTATTTCAAGAAGATATAATATTTTCATAGAAACTAATGTTCTAGTGTGCAGGGGCGGAGGCACGTACAGGGGTGGGGGGGCCATGGCCCCCCCAAAATTTTAAAATTTTTTAAAATATATATACAATTATTTTTTTTTTTTAAATTTAGTCTAAAAAATAAGAGTTGGCCCCCTCAAATATTTGAATTAGTCTAATAATACTCTTAAAAAAAATAATTGGTCTAATAGTTATAAAGATATAGCTTTATTTTTCGCAATTCTATTTTTTATTGTAAAATGTGCTTTTATATCTGTTAAATATTTGATATAATTTGGTATCAAACATGTTTAAATCTATATTTTTCAACCCGTTATGTGACGATTAACAAGTCATTGACTCATTTAAAAAATTTTGTCACTAAAACTACACATGAAATGTGTCTTTAGTTGCCATAAATGTGTTAAAGTAAGGTAGCTTTAAATATGTTTGGAGCCTAACTTATTTCTCCAAGTTTTGGATCATTCATGTTTTTGAAAATTTCATTAGTTCAATTGAAAGATTTTTTACTTACTTTAGCATAAAATTTGATAATTTGTGTTTAAAATAAATTTTTTAAGATTTTTACTATGAAAATAGAAAAAATGAATTTTTTATGAAAGATCGCCGTCAAAAATAATTTTGATTGAAAATATTAAAATATTTTTTTTTTTGGTTGGGTGTGTGTATATATATATATAACTTATCAAATAAAAAAGTGTGTATATATATGTGTGTATATATAATAAAAAGCGCGCGCGTGTGTATATATGTGTGTGTGGGTGTGGAAGTTGTCTTGATAAATATGTTAGCGTCGCAACTTGGCCCCCCCAAACAAAAATTCCTGGCTCCGCCCTGCTAGTGTGTGAATTATGTGTGCAGGACATAAGTTTGATAAATAAGGAAAACAGAAATAAGTTTGAAATTTTCTCCACTACAGGTTCTGTACCAATGGCCAAGTACATATATGAAATGGTATATTATATTGTCATCAAATAGTTTTAATTTTATTAAATAGTTTCATTTGAACTCATGTTTAATGCTCTTTTTTTTTTTTTTTTTTTTTTTTAATTTTAAGGATGGTAGCAGAGATGAAGAAGACAACTCAAACAATGACAAGGAGGTCGAAAACAGCTTGGAGGGTGACTCACAGGAAGACTAATATAGTTATTGTCATAATTCTAGTTGTTTAAGTTTAAAACAAGGTTTAATTTTAGGATTTCTTTGTATATTCTATATTTTAAAGTTTGAACTTCTATGAATTTTTCTCTTTCGATGGATCAATTTTTAGTAATTATTGTACTATTGTATCAATTTTTAGTAATTACTGTACTATTGTAATATGATAATATGATAGTTAAACAAAAATGATATAAAATAAATTAAAAATAAATAATGACTAAATAGGTTAACCAATGAGTGCAACTTTTAGCAAGTTCATGAGCTAACTCTTAACAAGCTTCAATTACTGAATCAACTACACAATCAGCACTTCAATTAACAATTCCATAAAGTTCATCTAACTATTTTACTCATTTTAACACTTAATTACCCTTACCTATAATAGATTTTATCTTAGTCTATCATCTAGGAGTACATGCAAGCATAAACAATGACTTCATATTTAGCCAATCAACAGTCTCTAAAATCCAACACACCCATATACCAATTCGTATAACCATCACTTAAGTTTAAAATGAACAATGGATTAAAAGGATTAGATTTTCCCCTTATTCTAAACACAGGCTTAAGGAAAGCTTGAGAAGAATTGAAAGAAACTTTTTGTTACTGCAAAACTTGTAAGTGTGAGAGGGAAAGGAGAGTTGAGAGTTTTTCTTTCTTTTGGTATTGGACCTGTGGGAACGAGAGGGGGAGAGTTCTTAATTGTTTAAGTTGCTTTGAAAGAGTTAAAGAAGAGATGAGATGGAGACTTATCTTTTTTTTTTATGTGCTGGACCCGTAGGTGTGAGAGGGAGAGGAGAGTTGATAGTTTTTCTTTCTTTAAGTATTGGACCCGTGGGTATGAGACGGAGAGAGTTCTTGATTGTTCTAGTTGCTTTGAAAGAGTTGAAGAAGAGATGAGATGAAAACTTATCTTTCTTTTGATGTGTGAACCTGTGGGTTTGAGGGAAGGAGAGAGCTTCTTGAGTCTTCTAGTTTCTTTGAGAAAGTCAAAGAAGAGATTAGGTGGAACTTGTTCATTGCATGGCTAGCTAAGTCTTGGTCTTTGGGGTTTAAGGGGATAACATGTGTCAACATGCACGATGTTTTGGCATTATATGTGTTGAATTTCTAGTTGCATATGTGGGTGGAATTTCTACTATAACATCTCATGTATCATAATTAATTAAAACACCAACAATGTATTTAATAACTTAAACCACTTAATACAATTTTGTACATATTTAGTATATGTATATATATATAATACAATTAGCCATTCAATTATTTATAATCTTTACAATTCTTATCCAAAAGCATTATAAAATAATATATTTATTAAATACTCTTCTATTAATTATAAAAGGAAAGTGGCTTAAAATAATAATTAACTATTCAAACACATAATTTAACTATAAAGTTGGGTCGGGGTGTTACAACAGTGGTGGTATTAGCTGCTTTGGGAAATAGGTTTGATCAGAGGGGTGGTGTTGTTGATGGCGGATTTGGGTTAAGGATGGTGAGTTTGGTTTTGTATTTACAGGTTGTGGGTCTTGGATTTATGAACCTTGTATGGATGAACGTGAAAGAGTATTTGGTTATGGGTTTATAGGTTTATTTCTTAGATTTATGGGTTTGATCTACTAGAGGTTTCAATGTTGAATGTGTTAGAATTTTCTGTGTTGAGATTGATTATGAATGTTGGCTTGTTGGGTTTGTCTTGATTTGGTGAAGAACATGAAGTTCATGTTCTGAAGAAGAAGAAGAACATGAAGATTATTAACAGCTAGTTCTTCCCAAAAACTAATGAGTTTTATTTTTTTTTAATTTTTTTTAATTTATTTTAATATATTTTTTTAATTTAATTAATTAATGTGTGTGATTATATATATTTTTTTTTATTCCACCGTCCGTCATGATAGCTTTTTCTGTTAATTGAGTGACGGAAAGGACCTAAATGTCAGGTGTAAATTGGTTTAGGGACTAAAAATTGTAAAAATAAAATGTAAGGACCAAAATAGAAAAGTGCAAAATGTATAAACTAAAAGTGCATTTATGCCTAGAATTTAAAAAAAAAAAAAAAATATATATATATATATATATATATGGCTTGCGAGGAAAAAAGTAAGAATAATAAAAAAATAAAATGTTGGACATAGGGTTGATTTGGCTTGGGCAGTGTGTTTAGCCGAACTGCCCAGCCTTATTTTAATTTTGTTCCCACTTTGTTGCATTAAAAGAAATAATTAGTATTTTTAATTAAGATAATAGTAGCTTAACTGTTAAAGTTAATTAAATAGATTAATTTTAAAATAACAAGTTTTAAAAATGTATGAAAATATAACTTTTAATTTTTTTTTTCCTAAAAGTAATAAGATATGTATATATATATATATATATATATACTATTTTTAAGAAATCTCGAAACACTTAAAAACGGTACGCTGAAATTGATTGATACCAAAATATATCGTTCTATTGAACAAACCGAAACGGACTCTGAAACGGTATTCATAACATTATTTACGATCCAACAAGAATATATTGTTGTGGAAAATAGCAAACTTAAAATATGTTAAAGACTAGAAGAAGGTACGGGATTATGGTATTGTCCTTTTACGTGTTTTGCCAGAAATCAAAATTATTTTGTTACGAGAGACATGAAGGCAAAAGAGCTGTGAAAAAAAATTGGAAGACAAGTCCATGGCCAAGGTTGTGGAGAATTGACTTTATTCAAAAAAAAAAAAAAAAAATCTTTCGTTTCTAGTATTGAAGGTTTTCTACATTATCGAAGGTATTTTTACATTTGAGCTTATATATGATAATAATTTTCATGGTTTTCTTGGTTCTTATTACTTGTTTTTTTGGAGGAAAAGTTTTATAAATCTCTCTTAAATACGTAATTTGAGCTTTTAAAATCAGTTTAGACCAAGGGTCCTCAAAATCCAATTTCAAAAACCAAATAAAAGACATACCCATTATAGATTCTTTACACCACCACCTATTATCATTATCTGATTAACCACCCGTAAGTTGTAAAAAATTATTTTCACGTAGACCTATTATTTTCTTTTAATATTTATCATCAAACATCTCAGCAAAAAAAAAAAAAAAACAAAAAAACACTACATATCTATAATGTGACACAAAAGTTACGTTACTGTACTAAACTTTGGACTTGTTGTGCATATGAAAAGGACACATGCTTTCGACTTGGAGATGTTGACCCGCCTCTTAGAGTTAGAGATATCCAAAATTGTATGACACATGAAATATAAGAAAACAATCAGTCAAAAAAAGACAAATAGCTACCTCGCGACCCAGTTATAGTTCGACACACAACAAGACAACTTTTTTGAACATAAAAAATATACAGAATGGGTCAGCCAATAAAATTAACCCAAAAAAAAATACGAATGGTTCAGGGCCTTCTGGCCAGTTAATTCAACATTTTTCTGTAGCTGACCCAGTTATAGTTCCAGGCTATAAATAAGAGTTGAGAGCCTCATTACCTTCATTCAAAACCTTTCCCGCATCCCTCACAAACTCTCTCTCTCTCTCTCTCTCTCAAGATCTAATTCTTGTTCACAAGCGCTCAAAATATTCACAACAACAAGAAGCTCTCTTCATCAAAACTATTTCTTTACACTATTTTGTTGCTTTTGATCTAGCCCTTTTTCACAGGCTTTGATTCTTTGATTTCGTTAATTTCTAACTGTTACCAATAGTATCTTTTTGTAGGGTTTTGTGTTCTCTCTCTCTCTCTCTGTTTTTTCTTTTTTGTCTATATATATATTGTTGTTGTTTGTGCTAGAGTTATGGCTGCAAGATCATCGAATTCTTCTTCATCAAAGAAAAAAGAAAACTTGGATAGATTTATTCCAAACCGATCAGCAACTAATTTGGATTACGCGCACCATATGCTGATGGAAGGGAGGAAAAGCCAAGAGAACCCACCTGCAAGCTCACCCTCACCCTCACCCTCCAGAGAGGCCTACAGGAAGCATCTGGCAGAGGCCCTCAACATGAACGAAACTCGAATTCTCAATTTCGGGAACAAGCCCCCTGCTCCGGTCTCTTCTCAGCAGCAGGGTAAGCCCACCAAGCCCAAGCGAAGCATTCCTCAGACTTCTGAGAGGACATTAGATGCCCCTGACCTTGTGGACGATTACTACTTAAATTTACTGGATTGGGGAAGCTGCAATGTTCTTGCAATTGCTCTTGGAAATACAGTTTATCTTTGGGATGCTTCTAATCGTTCTACTTCAGAACTTGTCACTGTTGATGAAGAAAAGGGCCCGATTGCAAGTGTTAGCTGGGCTCCTGATGGCCAGCGCATTGCCATTGGCTTGACCAACTCTGAAGTGCAGTTGTGGTTGTGGGATTCAACATCTAAAAAATTGCTAAGAACTTTGGAAGGGGGCCACAGCTCGAGAGTTGGATCACTGGCATGGATGAACGATCACATCCTTACCACTGGAGGAATGGACAGTCTGATCATTAACAATGATGTAAGAGTCAGATCACATATTGTCAAAACCTACAGAGGTCATGAGCATGAGGTTTGCGGGCTGAAATGGTCACCCTCAGGCCATCAATTGGCAAGTGGAGGAAATGATAATCTACTATTCATATGGGACAGACCAACGGCATCTTCAAATTCACGAACGCAATGGGCTCACAGGCTCGATGATCACACATCGGCAGTGAAAGCTCTTGCTTGGTGTCCTTTCCAGAGCAATTTGCTAGCTTCTGGTGGAGGTAGAAATGATAAGTGCATAAAGTTTTGGAATACTCAAACTGGAACACGCTTGAATTCTGTGGACACTGGCTCTCAGGTTTGTTCATTATTGTGGAACAAGAACAAGAATGAGAAAGAGCTGCTCAGCTCTCATGGGCTTACTCAGAACCAGCTTACTCTCTGGGAATATCCATCAATGGTGAAGATGGCCGAGCTCACTGGTCATACTTCCAGAGTTCTGTTTATGGCTCAGAGCCCAGATGGTTGCACAGTGGCATCAGCAGCAGCAGATGAAAATCTAAAATTCTGGAATGTCTTTGGAGACCCCAAAGCAGCAAAACCTGCTCGAAAAGCAAGCCCCGATCTCTTTTCCCAGGTTATCCGATAGTGAAACTACTCAACTACGGGACAATGCAAAACACTAATCCGAATTAAATTTTACTTTTTTGTTTGTTTGTTTGTTTGAAGAAAGATAGTGATGTAAGGTTTTACTTTTTTGCTGAGTGTGTAAAGATAGTGTCCATTTCATGGCAAGGATTGATTTGAAATAAATGAAAGGCTAGGATATGCCAGTGCCACATCATTTAAAAAGATATTGACTAATGCTACTATAATGTTAACGGATGATTCTGTCTAAACTATGGTTAAGTTTATCAGAGAATGTGTTAAACTGATCCTTTAAGCTTTGTGAATTGTCATTTTGTCACCAAGACATTTTAAGAACAACAGATCTAGAAGTAACTAAATGAGAAGAGCAGAGTTTAGAAAAAGAAGACGAAGTAGCACAAGCGTTGACGTCGACGAGGAACAGGAAGAGGAAGACGAAAATATATATATATTTTTCCCTTCAATTTGATTGTTCTGTTTGTAATGCATTAATTTCGTTAATTGACAATTGATTTGATTGTTCTGTTTGTAATGCATTAATTTCATTAATTGACAATTGATTTGGGTCATCCTTTTTTATTGTCATTTTTCTTTTTCTGTGTTTTGTTCCTTTTTTGGTTGCTGAAAATGAAGGAAAGTTTGTATTTTTGATCGGTTTGGATGCCACGAAAGCAAAAAAGGGAAAAACGAAGGAAGTACCCAGTACCCACACATGCTACTCCCTAAATCTTTTTGCAGCCATTCAAAGCAAATCCAAGCATAGATTTGATCTGCCAACCTTTTACAGACAATCAAACCACAAACCCATACCATTTTGATTAATCCAAATAACTAAAGGCTATAAATCGCAAAGGCAAGCGATAATGATTTTCTCATATTATTATTACACCATTCAAATTATACATGTTTTTTTAGAAGATATTCAAATTATACATAATATTAGCTTATACTTTTTTTAAACCATACGTTTCTAAAATATAAAATGATTTTTCATATATATATATATATATATATGCTAGCTTGTAATTCATGCATACGAATAGATATGTTGAACAATATTAATAAAAAGAAAAAAAAAGAATTTTTAGAGTATTCGTTTGAATTTTGTAAATTATTATTATTCAAAGTGAAAAAAGTGTTGATTATTATTATGAATGTTGTATAAGGAATTTGATATTAGCATGAAACACGATGGCTGATAAAATAAAAAAATAAAAAAAAATAAAAAAAATTCTTTCAAGAAACTGACATAATGAAATTGTTTGTTTATCAAATTCGGACTAAAAACAAGAAAAAAAAATGAAATCTACATTTAGATTTAGTACCACATGTTTTTTAATGCTAAAGTTTTGTATTACATTAAAGTGTGCAGTGATGAAAAAGATAACGTGATCTTACCTATGAATCTCTTACAATCATATGCTCATATTAAGTTTCTACTCCTTGTTGCATCTATTAATTGTAAAAGATAAAAAAATGTTACAATGGAATGATATTGAATCGCAAGAGAACTTGTTGCATGATTGCATCTATGAATTGTAAAAACAAAAATGTTATAGTGGAATGATATTAAATCACATGAGGTAAGTATAATAAAACGTTAAATCACAATTTGTACTTGTCGCTCATTTTCAATCTCTATTACATAGTTGCAATATTTGAATTTCCCCTCTACTAATGAAAATAGTTGAATTAGGCTCCAATTTGTAAGTTTTCTTGGTTCTTATTATTTATATATTTTTTATAGATCCCTTTTTTTTTTTTTTTTTTTTTGGGAAGAAAATTTTATAGATATCTCTCTTTAAGTACATAATTTGAGCTTTCAAAATCAATTTAGACCAAGTTCCAATATTTGAATTTCCCCCTCTACGAATGAAATAAGTTGAATTAGGCTCCAATTTGTAAGTTTTCTTTGTTCCTATTATTTATAATTTTTTTATAGATCTTTTTTTTTTTTGAGGTAAATTTTATAGATCTCTCTTAAGTACATTTTGAGCTTTTAACATCAATTCAGAGGTCCTCAAAATACAATATCAAAAACCAAATAAAAGACATATATATAATATTTTTTACACCACCACCATTTATCATTATTTGATGATATAATCTATCATAAATGGTAAATAATTACTGTTATATAAACTTATCATTTTTTATTATTATTTATTGTTAAACAACTTATAGTTATAACAAAAATTGTGACACAAAAGATATGTTATTATACTAAAATTGACTGGGTGCGCCTATGAAAAGGACATATGCTTTCGACTTTGAGATGTTGACCTCTTAGAGATATCTAAAATTGTATGACAAAAAATATAATAAAGCAATTAGCCAATTAGTTTGTAGTAATAGACTAATATATAGCTGTGTCGTGACCCAGTTATAGTTCGACGCTATAAACCAGACAAAATTTTTGAACATAGAAAATTATGAATACAGAATGGGTCAGCCAATAAAATTAATTCCCCCAAAAAAATATGAAAAAGTCAGCCAATACGAATGGATCAGGCCAGTCAGCCATTGAATTCAACATTTTTCTGTAGCTGGCCCAGTTATAGTTCCACACTATAAATAAGAGTTGAGAGCCTCATCACCTTCATTCAAAACCTTTCCCTTTTTCTATGACAGGTTTTGTAAATAATGTGATTGACTGTGAGGGTTTATAATATGTATTTTGTTTTATAATTAAGGAAAAAGAGAAAGACAAATTTTATATCAAATTTTATTCTATAATATTCCTCCAAAGTTTTTTTTTTTTTTTAATATTAATTTTAAATTTACTTTAATTAAATAATTATAATAAATATATGTGTACAATTTATAATAATTGCTTTTTATGATGAATTCATTACAAATANGTTTAACATTAACAAATTTCCCACAAATTTAAGTGGCATAAAAAAGAAACATATCCACAATTGGAAAATTAAAGACGCTTGGTAAATTTATGTTTTCACAAGACACAATTTCCATAATCTTTTACACTTCAAAGCTTGACTTTTTAAATCAAGTAGTTGTACTTCAAAAAACAAAAGCATCCTCCTTCCTAGGTGTATGTATGTATGTTAAAAGAATAAGAAAAATTAAAAAATATAAGGAACGAGTAGTAATATTAAAATTTGTGAAGGACATGGATACGTCTTTATCCCCTCCATGGCGAGAAATATCACTAAATGTCCATGTCGACCGCCCCAAATGACTGATGAGGCACCTAGATCCCAAATCCAAAGAGACTCCCATTCTCTTTCCTTTTTTCCTTGTTTTTTTCTCTTCCAACGTTAACGCTTACGTTAGCGAATGTTAAGGTTTAGTTTGTTTACCCACTGTTAACTTTGCTATTAGAGTTAAGTTATTCATTTTTAATTGACGTGACACATTTTAGCCATTGATTTATTTTTAAAGTAATCTTGGCCATGAAATGGACCCTCTCCATTTCAAAGGGAAATGGAGAGGATTCGGATCTACTTGGTAGGTATTATTTGTAAAGTTCTTATTACTCTCAACTCGAGAAAGTTTTGTGTTGTATTCTCCTAATTTTTCTTAGTGAAAACTTTTGCCTCAAAAAAAAAAAAAAAAAAATATATATATATATATACATACACACAAGAACCAAAAGAGAGAGCCTCTCAATCAAATGGCTTCGGTTCTTCTATTACCTTCATCTTCTTCTTCATGTTGTTGTTCAAGGAAAATCAATGCTGCTATTTATGTCCCAAAGCTTCCCAAACTCTCTCTCTCTCACTTCCAAAGATACCAATGAGAAATCTAGGTGAGGAACTGAACATAAGAGACGGGTTCATAAGCACAATCCCAGTAGAAAAGATCAATGATAGATCGCACAACTCTAGTACAAATATTGTTACCACTCAACTCAATGCTATCTTAGAGGCTGTAGCTGATAGAGTAGAGATGCACGCCAACATTGGAGAACAACGTGACAATTGGAATACCCTTCTTCTAAACTCCATCAACATGATAACTCTCACTGCTGCAACAATGGCTGGCGTCGTAGCCACAGCTGGTGGCATTGGAATGCCACTTTTGGCATTGAAATTATCGTCTACACTTTTGTACTCCGCGGCCACCGGAATGCTGCTAATAATGAACAAAATTCAGCCTTCACAGCTTGCTGAAGAACAACGTAATGCTACAAGATTGTTCAAGCAGCTCCAGAGCCAAATCCAAACCTTGCTCTCCATTGAACTCCAACTCAAGAAGATGTGAAGGAGGTGGTAGAAAAGGTTTTGGCCCTTGATAAAGCTTACCCGCTTCCCTTGTTTGGTGCAATGCTTGAAAAATTATCTGCAAAGTTTGAGCCAGCTGTTTGGTGGCCTAAAATCAAGAACTACAAAAGAAAAACTTTTTACATGAAAGAAAACAATGTGACAATGGATGGAGTGAGGAACTTGAAATGGAAATGCGAGAGATTGTTAAGGTGGTGGAGAAAAGACATTGAGGACTATGTAAGACTAGGCAACTTGGCATTGAAGATCAACAAGACTTTAGCTATCTCAGGTGCATTACTCACAGGCATTGCAGCCTTGGGCTCAGCTTTTGTTGGTAATGGATCATGGGCACCAATAGTAGCAGTGGCTGCTGGGGCTTTAGCTAGCACAGTTAATGCTTTTGAGCATGGTGGGCAAGTTGGGATGGTGATTGAGGTGTATAGAAACTGTGGTGGATTTTTCCAGCTATTGAAAGATTCAATTGAAACCACACTTGAGGAAAGAGATTTTGAGAAAAGAGAAAATGGGGAATTGTTTGAAATGAAGGTGGCTTTGAAACTTGGGAGAAGCTTATCACAACTCAGAGAACTTGCTAGAAAGTCAGCTTCTTCTCATGTAGACGAATTCGCAAGCAAAATTTTCTAGTTTTGGATATTTCGTTTATAGTTAAATCAATTTTTGATTTATCAATTGTTTATAACTTAATTTACTCATTGTACAATCTTCTAAAATAGAAAAAAAATATTTAATTCTCAAATTTTATATTAGCTACTTGTGCAAAAAGAGTTCGAAAAAGAATATGCATGTATGTATTTTATTAGTTTCTAACATACAATAAAATGAAAATTGGACCAAAGACCTAAATTAAATAAATTTAATACTTAGATAACTCAATTGAACGAAAGTAAAATTAAATGACAAAAATGAATTTCAGTCAAACGGTCAAATTTAGCTAATGCAATTTGCACTTTAACCTTATTTTTTTATTAACTAATTTTGGTTTTTTTTTTTTTTGAAACTATTGTGCATTGAAAATTGCAATTTTAAGGGCATTTGAGTTTTATTTTAATTACAATTTAATAGCTGTGCATTCTTGTTTTAATGAACTAGTTTTTAATCTCATACATATACATGAGATACATTTACAAAGAAGCATCACTAAATGCATATTAAATTTTTACTTAGTTTATACATAATGTATATAATGTTTACATATTTGAAAATATAAATAATCAACTTATAAAATAAATATAATTTTATTTGAAACAAATAAAAAATCAATTAAATTATTATCCACGAAATTCTCAATTTTAGTTTGTCCAACCACTATTTGTATAATAATAATACTATAAGCTAAAAATATAGATAGAAAATGTTATTAATTTTCTGTTATGCTAGAGTTTATTTTTGATTTAGACTTGGTTTAGATGGGAAAAAAAACCTAATCTAAAGCTTAAGTCCAACATAAATATAAATTCCATTTTCATTTTCATTATTATTTTTAAAACTTTCTCCAATCTCTGTTGCCAAGAATCATGTTAATACCTTGTCAAAGTCAAACCAAACATTTCTTTTTTCCTTCCTATTTATTTATTTTTTACTCTTTTGCTTATTTTTGACTCTTTTGCTTTTCCACTAACAACTCACTTGCCCCCCCCCCCCCCCCACAAAAAAAAGGGATATGCGGTGCAAAATTAGACACCAATTGAAAATCTAATTAGATTATTTTTTAGATTTGACTTTATGTATAAACTAGAGTGTAACCTCATATATATGTATAGTACAATTAAAAACAATTATAATTACACCATTCAAATTATACATGTTTTTTTAGAAGATATTCAAATTATACATAATATTAGCTTATACTTTTTTTAAACCATACGTTTCTAAAATATAAAATGATTTTTCATATTATATATATATATATATATGCTAGCTTGTAATTCATGCATACGAATAGATATGTTGAACAATATTAATAAAAAGAAAAAAAAAGAATTTTTAGAGTATTCGTTTGAATTTTGTAAATTATTATTATTCAAAGTGAAAAAAGTGTTGATTATTATTATGAATGTTGTATAAGGAATTTGATATTAGCATGAAACACGATGGCTGATAAAATAAAAAAAAAAAAAATAAAAAAAATTCTTTCAAGAAACTGACATAATGAAATTGTTTGTTTATCAAATTCGGACTAAAAACAAGAAAAAAAAATGAAATCTACATTTAGATTTAGTACCACATGTTTTTTAATGCTAAAGTTTTGTATTACATTAAAGTGTGCAGTGATGAAAAAGATAACGTGATCTTACCTATGAATCTCTTACAATCATATGCTCATATTAAGTTTCTACTCCTTGTTGCATCTATTAATTGTAAAAGATAAAAAAATGTTACAATGGAATGATATTGAATCGCAAGAGAACTTGTTGCATGATTGCATCTATGAATTGTAAAAACAAAAATGTTATAGTGGAATGATATTAAATCACATGAGGTAAGTATAATAAAACGTTAAATCACAATTTGTACTTGTCGCTCATTTTCAATCTCTATTACATAGTTGCAATATTTGAATTTCCCCTCTACTAATGAAAATAGTTGAATTAGGCTCCAATTTGTAAGTTTTCTTGGTTCTTATTATTTATATATTTTTTATAGATCCCTTTTTTTTTTTTTTTTTTTTTGGGAAGAAAATTTTATAGATATCTCTCTTTAAGTACATAATTTGAGCTTTCAAAATCAATTTAGACCAAGTTCCAATATTTGAATTTCCCCCTCTACGAATGAAATAAGTTGAATTAGGCTCCAATTTGTAAGTTTTCTTTGTTCCTATTATTTATAATTTTTTTATAGATCTTTTTTTTTTTTGAGGTAAATTTTATAGATCTCTCTTAAGTACATTTTGAGCTTTTAACATCAATTCAGAGGTCCTCAAAATACAATATCAAAAACCAAATAAAAGACATATATATAATAATTTTTTACACCACCACCATTTATCATTATTTGATGATATAATCTATCATAAATGGTAAATAATTACTGTTATATAAACTTATCATTTTTTATTATTATTTATTGTTAAACAACTTATAGTTATAACAAAAATTGTGACACAAAAGATATGTTATTATACTAAAATTGACTGGGTGCGCCTATGAAAAGGACATATGCTTTCGACTTTGAGATGTTGACCTCTTAGAGATATCTAAAATTGTATGACAAAAAATATAATAAAGCAATTAGCCAATTAGTTTGTAGTAATAGACTAATATATAGCTGTGTCGTGACCCAGTTATAGTTCGACGCTATAAACCAGACAAAATTTTTGAACATAGAAAATTATGAATACAGAATGGGTCAGCCAATAAAATTAATCCCCCAAAAAAATATGAAAAAGTCAGCCAATAAAATCTTTTTATGATGAATTCATTACAAATAAAGTTGTTATAATATTTATACAATATTCTCCAAAACTATCTTACATAAAACATTATAACATTATACATGCATTGCATGGGTAACTTACGAGTTAGATTTAAAAGAAAAGGTATTTTCCATAAAATCTGTAGCAAATCTTAACACAATATGTTAAAGTATGTTGATGCTCACTTTTACAAATATGTACCCAAAGGTTTATGAGGAAGAAAGCCCAATGAAGAGCAAGGCCCAAAGGCCTACCAAGAAGACCAAAGAACAAGAAGGGTCCAAATTAAGAAAGAAGTGCAAGTGAAAGCAATTTACGACAAAACGCAAATCTGCAGCAAAATATAAGTCTGCCACAGAATACAGTTCTCTGGCAGGATAGTTTCGGCAGATAAAGATAAATTGGGCCCAATGCCCTTTTGATTCAGTCAACATTATTTGGCCCACAAAGGCCCAAATCATTTTGTATATAAAAAAAAAAAGATAGGCATGAAAACTGATATGAAGAAGAACGATGAAAAGAAACAAGGAGCAGCAGGAAGTGTTAGCAGCCGGAATTGCGTGAAGGAAGAGTTAAACTAAAGGAAACGACAAACGCAGCAGGAAACGCGTGAAGAAATAAGACAAAAACACGCAGTAGACGAAACAGAAATAATCTGCTACGGCAGGAATGGCGTGGGAGACAAAAACAAAAGACAGTGGAGCAAGAACAAAAGGGTCGGGGCACCACCAACCTGTACCCAGCCAATACAATGGAGGTGGGCCCACGGTCAAAGAGATTCAGAGGGCGTGGTTTGGTGGTAGGGGGAAAAGGGGGTCTATATTTGGTTTCTTGCCATAACTTTTTTTGGGATATATTCCTTACTGGGATGGTATCTTACCCAAAAAAAGTAATAAATGGTTGGGACCACTGATGCATGTCATAGAGCTAGGTAGTGAGGTAGAGGTATACGGCAGGAACAAACAAAATGGAATTTTGTCGTGCAACAAACATGTTCTGAGCAGATGGCAGTGGTCGGGGCAACCAATGGGTGAGTGGGTAATCTTGAAAGGATGCCCACAACAAACCAAAAAATAGTTGGTGAAGCCCTAGGGGTAAAAGGGAGAAATCTCATTGAATTAGCTCACTATAAAAGGGAGATAACCACGGCAGAAAAAAGGGGATGGAACGGAGACTGAGAGGGAGGAAAAAACAGGGGAAAGAGTAAAAAACAGGGGAAGAAGAAAAACACCCAGAGGGGAGAAAAAGAAAGAAAGAAAGAAAAAAAAAAAAAAAAGAAGAGAGAAAATGCGGCAGGAATAGGGGCATGCATCAATAGACCATTTTTTCCCTCCCTCTTAGCAAACCCACTCTTTGAAATCTCTAAAAGTAATAACTAGTAGCCATTTAGGCCTATTCTCCAAAATGAACAACTTTTATGGCAGGAGCCCATGATAAGGTTGTTGAAGTTGGAGTTTGGATTCCTTCTTGGTTTACTTATTCTATGGACAGATTTAATACTTAATTTTGATTGCAAATATATTTGATTTATCTCATTATAACTTATATCTGCCGTATTTAGTCATCCTGCTGTAGCACGTTTTTATCACGTCTGCCGCATCAGTTGTCCTGCTGTGATGTCTTTACTTGTTGTATTATTTATTCTGCTGTAGTACCTTTTTATTATATTTACCGTGTTAACTATTATACAAGCTAAACCATTTCCTGCCGAAACTTTCTTCTTTATTTGTTGTCACGTATTTTACTGTTGACACAAGCTAATCATTATCCTGCCATAAGTATATATATACATATACATTGTTTCTTATGTTCTGAAAAAATATATTTTATATATGTATATGTGAATACGTATAAATATATATACTCATATATGTATTTATATATTTGAGAATATGCTAACCCATTTAAACTAATATTTGTTTGATGGGTATTTTCTTTGGGTTTTAGATTTGTTTATGCGCAGGAAGTAAAAAAGTGTTTCTGCAGTAAAAACGAAGAGTGGTCATTCACGTTGTAGAAGGCTTTAAAGCACGGCAGATGGTTTTAAAGCACAGCAGACAGCTTTAATGCACAGCAAACAGCTCTATTGCACAAGGCTTTACGGCAGGAAGTTTTAAAGCACGGCAGAAAGTTTTAAAGCACGGCAGGAAGCTTTACTACACAGTAGAAAGCTTTATCGCACAGCAGGCAGCTTCACTGCATAGCAGAAACTTTTATTGCACAGCAGACGATCTTACTACACGGCAGAAAGTTTTGCTACACAGCAGAATAGTTAGACCTTGGCAGAAACCGAAGAATAGTTCATTCTGCAACAGAAAAGTCAATCCTGCGGCAGAAACTGGAGAAAAGTTCCTGCGGCAGAAACAGGGGATAAGCCCACTTCGCAGCATCTTCCCTTGGACTTGGACTCAACGTTTGCACACAAGCCGGCCCAAGTTGAGTTCCAGTTGGACCGGTCTTAACTTCCTTACTCAGAATACTCGGGCCTATTACCGCGGCAGGCAGCCCAGCCCAACGCACAACAAAAAAGGCCCCCACAAAGTACTTACTACGTAATGCTTAAGGGAGTACATTGCTCAGTTTTAAATTTTAAGAGAAGCATACCAATAATGAGAGCATTATCATTGGCTCATGCATCTGGCAAGGGCGGCTGCACTTGTAAGTCAGAGATTCAAATGAATCCCTTGACTCAGAAATAAAAATTTATATATATAAAATATTTTTTTTATTAACTTAATTACACTTAAAAATATTTTTGCTCAACTTAGCTTAAATCTTGCACACCTTGATCGCAAATCAATTTAGCACAAAAATCAAACAACATAGATCAACTCATCCCAAAACTAATTAACAACCCAAATCACTCTCCCTTTTTCTCATGAATCTCATTTCATCTTTATTAATCTCTATCTGACTTTCTATATATCTCTGACCCTAAGAGTAAAATGTGAGTATTTTTTGAGTTTTAAATGTCTCTCTTTATTATAAATATATATTATATACATGTGTACGACTCTAAGAGTAAAATGTGAGTATTTTTGAGTTTTGAATGTCTCTCTTTATTATAAATATATATTATATACATGTGTGTATGTGCGCGCGTGCGTGTGTGTGTGTGTTTGATACTAATTTTATGCATTATTTTTTTTTTATTTTTTGATATAATGTTATTTGTGTGAATTGTGATGTGTTTGAAGACGTACATGTATAGTATAAATATACTATAACTTTATATAATTTAATAACCAAGAAATACAAAGGATTTGTTACATGTGTATATTATTATGATGCTATAATAACTTTTTGTTATAAAACTAGAGATTCAATAAATAAATAAAAGTAAGCTTAGTGATTGTTAAATGTATTATTTATGTATGGATGAGTGTGGTTATGTGAATCAATAATTAATATAAGGTCAATAATTTATGAAATAACTAATAAATAATGACAACTACACAAAAATAAAAATGTTATACAAACTTAATAAAATAAAATGGTTACATCTACATTAACAATAGATAATGAAAATTGATAATAAACTATCATGTGACGATTTCAAAATATGAAAACTTGTAGAAAGAAATTGTAAAATTTCATGTATGTGTTTTTTTTTTTTTTTCAATAACACAATATATTCAAGTTATCTTTTTATTAAAATTTGTTTCATTTAAGTTTTCTTAATGAACCCTTCAAAAAAATTCTTAGAGCCGCCACTGGCATTTGGTCATCCAATTATCTAAATGCAATTTAGAGAATACCATAGCAAAAAAAAAAACACCAAAAACAGCCCTCCAGCCCGTTATGCAACACTGTAGAAAACTTTACATGTTGCTACAATATTCTCTAAAAATAAAGGATACTGTAGCTCACAGCATGCATTTCCTTTTAGGCCTTTTTTTATTCAATTTCTTTCCTATCCTTTGGTTTCTGGCAAAGGAAAATTCTCCCTCTCTCACCTCTTCTCTCTCTCATATCACCACCACAACAAGCAAACCACCGTCCTCTTCCTCAATCAATTCCGCCACCATCAATAAAAACCTAAGCAACCATGTCACCACCATTGCCAATCTCAACATTGCATCATGCCAGAACACCAACACTAGAACCCATTTATGCTTGAGGTTTTGGGCGCGGTTCTCACGTGGTGGCTTAGTAGTATGGTGGACTATTGTTTAGTTTAGAAAACTAGGGTTTGCGGCTGTTGCTATTGTTGTGGGTCTAAAAATATATATTATTTATTATGATGTAGTGTAAAATAGAGAATGAAATGTAGAGTATGTTGTTAGAGTTTTTTATTTTTGTTTTTTATTTTAAAAGAGAGTTTCAACTTATAGCGTCCGTTTTTTATGATCAGACTAAGACATCAATCAATTTTTGGTGTAAATGAGTATTGAACTCTAAATCTCTTATTTAATCATCAGAAACTTTATTAGTTGAGCTAAATAGAACCCATGAGTGTGTTGTTAGAGTGGTCATGCAAAATAAATAAATTAGGTTTTAATGATACAAAATGCTTTTTTTTTCTTTTTTTTTTTAGCATAAGCTAATGAGAATGGTCTAAAAGGAAACATTGCCCAGTTTTGAAGTTTGAAAGAAACATTGTTTAGTTTTAAAATTTAAGGAAAACATTACATATTCTAGAGGAAGTGCAGTAACCCTAAAAATAATTTTAGTATTTTAAATATATATAAAAATATATATACTTATTTTTTTTATACATATATTCACTTCACATTATATCCGTATGGAGAATCTATATATATGACACCATTGGTCCATTTTAGCTTTTTTTTTTTTTTTTTTTTTTTTAGGGAGATGCATTAACCATTTTACCTAAAATAAGATATAAGGAAACAAATATACAAAATTTGTTTGTTTTATAATTTAAAAAATAATTTGTTCTTTAGTATTATCTTTTGCGCGCTGGCCGCGCACACACAACACACACACACACAACAACACAACACACACACACACACACACACACACACACACACACACACACACACACACACACAACACACACACACACACACACACACACACACACACACACACACACACACACACACACACACACACACACAGAGAGAGAGAGAGAGAGAGAGAGAGAGAGAGAGAGAGAGAGAGAGAGAGAGAGAGAGAGAGAGAGAGAGAGAGAGAGAGAGATTTTATTAATAATTGTTTACTATTTTTACAATTTTCCATAGTTTTTAAATATTTTATAATATTTTTTTGAACAAAAAAATACCAAACTTGAACTTACATAAACTCACCATTTTTTTTTCATTTTTTTTTTTTTTTATTTATTCAAAATTATTTTTATTAAGCCGTGTATCGCACGAGTATGATACTAGTAAATAAATAAAGAGTAGGTTAAGGTGACAAGTACTTATAATTGTGACCAAATTTCTTGAGAAATATTAGAATCTGCTATGGCAAAATTGTAAGTGGTGAAGAAAAAATAGTGAGTTTATGTGAAAGTAACAAATAGTCAGTCACAATTAGTCACATAAAATAATTGAAACAAAAAGTATGATAAAAATTGTTGTTCTAAATTACTTATAACTTATGTAGTTCATGATTTTGAGTGGAATTATGATGTGCTTTTGTGTTAGAACTCATTTCTCTCTTCTTTGTGTGTGTGTGTTGGTTTCTCCAAAAAAAAAAAAAAAAGTTCATGCCGAGTTTGAAATTAACTATCGGTAACGACGGTAAGTAATTCTAGTATAATCATCATCAATCATCATATCCACATGCCCCTAGTGTTAACAAAATAGGTGAATCTTTCTTAAAATAATGCATCTCCCTAAAAAAAAAAAAANGGGTAGATGGGTTTGTTTTGTACTTTTATGTAAATCTGAAAATTGCAAAAGAATATTTTATTTTTCATGGAAATCCCAGGTACCCATTTTTGGGATTGTTCCGAAGATGGTTTTTTTTTTTTTTTTTTGGTGTGTGTGGAAAGCCGTGATTCATTTGTTAAGTTATAGAAATGATAGATTCTATGGAACTTTTTGTTTTAAGGGTTGTTTTCATTGATGTATGAGCGTACTTATTAGGATGGAGATGTGGTGTAAAGAATAGTGGAGTAGTTGTCATGTCTTTAGCAAATTTTTTCAGGGGGATATCTAATAGTTAAACATGGTTACATGCTCTAAAAGGAAAAGTTTAGATTGATTTCCTTGTGTGTTTATATTTGTAGAACTATATTGTAGTCGTGTATTTTTAGATGAATGTGTGACAATCATTAAAATCAAAGAACTGAATACAATAGTTCAAAACTCAGCAGCAACACTGCAAGCAATCATTATCAGCAACAAATAAGCTGCTACAAACGAAACCAAAACCACACCAAACAACAACAATGGGCAACAGACAGCACCCTGAACCACACTTGTTACCAAAACAATAAAAACAAAAGAAAATGTCAGCATTTGAAGACATATTAGATGTGCTCCAATTAGCACACAGAACCTGGTTTTGCAGAGACTTGTTCATCTTACAGAATACGTTCTTCTGATACTATAAATAAATATATATATATATATATTCTTGCATTACATGGTAGATTTAAATATTCTCTTCTTTAGTTCCTTTGCACCCCATTCAATCACAGTGTCCCACCAACAATTATAAGGATCATTGATTAAACAGAGCTGCATAGTCTTCTTCTAGTGTCTTTGAGTGAAATAGCATGCCTGGCCCTTTAGGCGCTCCCATGGTTCACGAGAAGGAAAAAGGACTCATCCTTTGCATCCAGAAGTCTACAGTAAAATTATTGCTAACAAGTCTCTGGGTTTTGATGCACATGGCCCTGGGCTAAAGTTCGTGAGCTTGGTGTAGTGAAAGAGAAAAAGTAGCTTCAGTTTTGAAAGAAGAGGTGATCTGTGTCTCAACAGAATTTCTGAAAAATACACATAAGCAGTCCCCTTTATAGCCTCAAGATAGTAGCCTATCCCGTTTTGTCAATTGATGCCTTAATGCCAACCAGCATATGAATGAGTGTTTAGCGATCAACAGGAACTAACATATTTTACTTCTGTTAATGTAATTTCTATTATTCTATTACTTTTTAACATTGGACTTTCCAAATGTGCACATGAAGTAAAATAATTTGTGATTTTGTTCTTTGCAATTGTTTGCAAATTGTTATTTTGTTTTGTGCAATCATTTTTATGTGGGTTTATGTGAAAGCAGGCTGTTGCTTGTTCCCATATTTGTATAGGGGGTTTAATTTGCTTTCTTGTGTCTTTTGTTTATTATGGAAATTAACAAGTTCCTGTGGCTTTCATCGGCATTAAGGATTTATATTGTTTTGTAAATTTAAGCAACAGTTTTGAGCCATGTTGCTGTTCTTATGTTTTCTTTCTGTCTCCATGTTTTCTAATAGGTTGAGCTGCCTGAATGGACTGATCTTGTGAAGACTGCAACATTTAAGGAACTTGCTCCATATGACCCAGATTGGTACTACATTAGAGCTGGTATGTGTCTCCGTCTCTCTCCCCCCTAAAAAAAGCGTGTGCATGCAATCGCATGTAAATGTTTTCTACTATAATTGTGTATTGTGATTGCATTTTTAACTCAATTGTACTGTAGCTTCCATGGCAAGGAAGATCTACTTGAGGGGGGTCTAGGTGTTGGTGCCTTCAGAAGGATCTATGGAGGAAGCAAGAGAAATGGCAGTCGCCCACCTCATTTCTGTAAAAGCAGTGGTGCTATTGCTCGTCACATACTTCAGCAATTGCAGACAATGAAAATTGTTGAAATTGACGCAAAGGGGTGAGTATCTTTGGCATTGATTTTGGTTCATCTATTAAAGAATGGCAATTTGTGGCTTAATGTTTGGATTATTCAAACCCCAAAAAAATATTCTCCTTTTTACTTGAATTGTGTATTTGAAAGAAAAGGGTTCCTGATATGGTTCATTTCATACCCTCAAAAGTTGAGGGTCTGTTTATTGCGTTAAATATATCTAAGTTTTTCCTCAGTGAGAAATATGATTTCAATTTATGAAAGTCATTCATTTTGGGATACAAATTAATAAGACATGGTAATTATTCCTACAATCTTCTGCATGGTATAAAGGAAAGCATCTAGAAAACGGATTTTTGTTTACATTATAAATTAAGACAATTTTTTGGGCATTCTAGTCACGTTGAAAAGAAGCCTGAATGCCTGATGAGAAAATTTGTTTTACTGTTCTCTGTGCGAATAATTTTTAGTAAAGGACTATTTTTTTTTTCCTAAATTCGGAATGAAATTTTATTTACATGGGTCAATCATGTATTGTTCTTTGATAAAGTACCTCCCAACATCATGTGAGAACAATATCATCAATCTAACATCCCATAATTTTTGGTACTTACGACAACTTCTATTGTCTGCCAGTGGAAGGAAAATCACATCCAGTGGCCGGCGAGATCTTGATCAAGTTGCTGGACGCATCACACTTACCCATTGAGGGATTTATGCTGGCTTGTTAAGGATGGAGAACTACTTGAGAAGGACCTTGGGATTTAGTTGTTTGAGTGGACATAAATATAAGAGGCCAGTAGCACATTTAATTTTCAGCTTTTACTGTCACATTTGACCTCAGCTTCTATGAGTTCACTGTGCTAGTTGTTTTTACTATGTTATGCAACTGTTCAAGCCTAATTTTTGAAAATGTTCTTATTAATTATTTACCGTTCTTTGCTTCAACTGCTGCGATGTTAGCTTAAGGGGACTGAAATAGTTTTATGCATGGCCTTGTAATGAAATAGTTTTATGCTCCTTGTAATGAATTTGAACGCATTCATCGACATGTGCACACATCATAAAGCATACATATATGAACTTATGAATGTTCCATTCTCTGCCAAAATCCATGTTGAACTTCACTATAGCTCATCAAGAGCGTGAGAGAGGAGCCTCATTAGCTGTGTTGTGGCATATAGAGTGAATTTTTGAGAAATTGTCTGCTAATTTGACGGGGTTAACCTAAATATTGTGGTTTTGGTTGCATTGAAACTGGTACTCTGTTATTCTGATATGGTCACCAGTAATTCCAAAGTGTGTGAGGTGGTTATTTACTACTCAGTGCACCCTTGTAACGGGCGTCTCAATGACTGTACTTCACAATGATTAATTGATTGAACTGAAGTTTGAAAATCAATTTTAATTCTTTTTTATTTGGGTTTGAAACTCAATTAGTTAATGCAAAAACCAAACTTGACTCAATATTGTAAGCATTATAACTTTAATGAAAATTTGTCAAATGCTTTTTATACTTGTTTTATAATTCTTTTTGATGGTTTGTTATATAAAAATTATTACTTTAGTAATGTGAATGAATTAATCAATAATTTTTTTCCTAGATAATTCATAAGTAAATCTTTAGACTAACATGCATGCAATGCATAAAAAGGTTTCAATAAAATTTGATCTTTGTTTTTTCTTTTATTTTGTCTAAATATTAATTTGATAATGGTAATGATTAGTAGGAATTTATTATTATTATCTTTGTATATAAAACTATATTTTCTACTGTTTAAATAATTTGTTAAGAATTTAGTGGAGACTTTAATTATGAAATAGAATTTACAAAACAATTATATATATATATATATAAAATAAAAGAATTAAGTATAAAATTTATGAACGACTTAAAAGTGTTTTTATTTTATATATGTTTTAGATGTAGATTATAGGTTACATAAGTGATTTAAGTTAATTTATTTAACCAACTTAGTAGGGCTCAGGTACAAGCTCAAACTCATTTGGGAAATTAACATATCAAACGTGAACATAAAAACTGAACCTAGTTTAAAGATTGATGACAATATTTTAGTAAAATGAACCAAGTTAGAACAACTCAACACTTGTCTTTGCTCGTTTACAAATCTTTTCATGACAGATTTTGGAAGAAACTACGAAGACATAATTATATTGAGATAAATTTGCATTACACGATCGCATTGAGTTTGCAAAATATATTATTAGCATCAAGGTCCTCGTGCATCTGGCATTTCTCCATTTTCAATTAAACATTCACCATGCAACTCTTCCGCTTAATCTATTAGTAAAAAGTGGCATTCATGTCACAGTGCTGTTTCAACTGGTTCTCTACCTATTCTATTGGGAGTTTGGGACAAACATTCAGCCAATTCTGAGGACAAATAACCAAAATTCAATTGGATTGATACCAAAAAAAATAAAAAGATCCTGAAAAATATATCATAGAAAATATTAGAATATAAGGCAAGGGACAAGAGTTTAACGCCCAAACCACGTCTTGTTTACGTTATATACTACCTTTATATTGTTATATAACATCTATATGATGTAATATATGTCTGTCAGTACACATCATTCATTTCACGTTTTAAATGTGAACATTAATAATAATAAAATGTTTACATCACTCATGAGATTATGAACATTGAGTATGAAAAATGTATAATAATGAGTGTGAAACAATATTTTGAGATTGGGTCCTAAGATCGATAGATGCCAAGCAAGTCCGAAAAACTTTATAAGCCACGCTTATTACGAGAGTTGTATTGAAAGCGAAACAAGTAGCCTTGACGTTTCGGTTCTGTTTCACTGGGCACAAGCTAGTGGGGAGTGGTGGCTTTCATTTTCTGTATGAACAGTTTTGGCCCTTCTGGTGATAGTAAAACTCTTTCCGCTTCCATACTCTGTCTATATATGTTAAACTATGATTCAAGATCTGTTTAACCACCTGATGTTAGACTAACATGGCTAAATATTCTCCCACCCCTTCAATTCATGCAATTGCAGATACACAATATGACTTTTCTATCTAACAATAGCATAATTCGATATATTCAACAGGGTAGACTTGTTTAGAATCCCATGGCCACATTCACAGACAAAATTGTGGACGTCAAGGAGATATAAGAATCATATTATCAAAAACCAAAGCAATCATGTCTCATCACAATTGAGGAAGAATTCGATTCCTACACGTAGCAATTAACTACTTGAAATCAAGCTCAAAAAAGGGAAAAACATGTTCCATACAGTTTGTGAATCCACAAAGTTGTGTGGAATAAACACTGCCCCACAAAAAAATAAAGTTATGAACCCTGAATTTCTTTGTCTAGGAAAAACCCTCTAGTTCACTAATTGCAGTGTTACAAAAACAAAAAATTGGAAACTATGCCAGTCCTGTTAGTAGAAGTGAACTAAGATGATCTCAACTTCTAGTTCTTCAGCTCAACCGGAAAATCTTTTTCAGGATACCTTTTACATGCATCGTAGCAAGCATGTAACCACCTTGGATGGACCAAAATAGTTTTGTCCAGCTCTGCCTGCTGAGACTCCTCTGCTGTGGCAGCCCAAGTGACCACATGCGTGAAGGGAGTAAGAACATCATCCATAGAACAAATTGCTCCTAACTCCTCTGCCATCAACCAAAGACACGAATTTTCTGGCTTCAAACTCGGGGAAAATTACCTTTGAAGGTTAATTTACATCCTTGGAGTACCCTAAGGTTTGCAAGTATCGATCTAACATCTCTATGCACAAGACCACCCTTGGATTTTGGGTTGAAAAACAGTCTGTGGATTAGTTTAAGTTTTTCAAGAATGGTGGCGAGCACACCAGTGGTCTCATCTTCATCAGTGTTCAATGCAGAAAAAGATGCAATACTCTTGGCACTTTTTGAATTAAAGTAAAAATATTTCTGAACAAGAATCAAGTTTGATTGATCATGTTTCCACACATGCTGGTTATCATCAAGAATAATAGCCATACGTTTGTGCCTTGGCACAAGATCAAGACTCTTCTCTTCTGAGTCAATTAAATCTTCACGTGCAATAACTCTGGACTTGAAGTAAACTTTTTCAGGGTCAAGAAACTCAACCATTTTTGATGCATAATCTCGTTCACCCATTGTACATATATGCAATTCAAACATGGCACTTGCTTCTTTCAGAAAAGTGTGAACGAAAGGCCTCAATTTGGTCATCATCGCCCAAGGTTGCACACGGAAATTAGGCTGCAACTCAAACATCCACAATAATAAGCTTCAAATGTATATTTCATCAAATGGTTAACCACAAATACCCAAAAGAACAATCACTTTCACTTCTCACTAAAAAATAAATCAAACAAAACAAAAGGTAAAAGTTTCAGATTCACTGAACAAAACAGATATACGCATCATCAACATGTAAAAATAAGAGTTTATGAATAGAGAGAGAGAGATATATATACATGGCCAGAACGTTTGAGGTGAGCGGCATAGGCCTTGACGAACTCGTGAGGTGACACATCTTTTACGGTTCTTGCTGCCTCCATTTTTTCTTCTTTCTTCTGGTGCTGCTGCTGCTTGTGCTCTTGCGGCGAGGTGTTGTATGTGTGTGAGAGGGTTTGTGAAAAGAGAGTATATAAGATGAGATATGTTTCAGGAATTAGGGTTAACCAAGCGAATGACTCTTTTTTTCTTCTCTGTTTTTTTTTTTGGTCACTGAGATTTTGAAAATTACTTCTTTGACCCAGCTATTCTTTTAAATTCCACTAAGGCATTAATGACCTCACTTTTTTTTTTAGTCCTTAAAAAAAATTCAGGTTTTTATTTATTTATTATTTTTTATAATTGGATAGTTCGGAGTCGAAGATTTTGAGAGGAGGACAATGTTGAGGTAACTACGGGCCCATTTGGGAATATTGTTCTAGTAACATTGTTTAAGTATTTTGAAAATACGTGTGGGTGAAAAAATGTTATGAAAATACGTATTGTGTTGTTTAAACAACGAAAACTGTTGTCCAAACAATATTACCAAACACCCCCTACCTTGCCTAATCCCCACCTCACAGGGCCTTGTGAGATCCCACCTTGCCCCACATTTACAATTATTTTTAAAATAATAATAATAATAATAAACTCTTGCAATAATATAAATTATGTGGCCGTTTGGATTTGGCGTCCGCGTTTTAGCAAATGCGTTTTCCCTTTTTTTTTTTTTTTGGCCGCATTGTTTGACTTTGAGAGACAAAAAATACTATGCATGAACAGTGCGTGCACTGTTCACGCACTGTTCATGCAATAAAAAATATTAAAAATAAGTCCCACGGCACTATTCACACATTTAAAAATTATTTTGGTACAGTGTTTTCAGTTTTCAGTTTCAGCAACAATAAGTTCAATCCAAACGGACCCTATATATTCTTGATTTTATTGCCCAATAGTACATTTATAGTGTCCTTGGGTTTGTTTTATTTTTAATAAAAATTTTGTTACTTATCAATATGTGCGTGCGTGTGTGTGTGTGTGTGTGTGTTTTAGGGGGGGGGGGGGTCAAAAATTCTCAAAAAGGTTAAAAGTTTGTTTTATTTTTAATAAAAATTTTGTTACTTATCAATATGTGCGTGCGTGTGTGTGTGTGTGTGTGTGTTTTAGGGGGGGGGGGGGTCAAAAATTCTCAAAAAGGTTAAATAAGCTATTAAGACAAATTCCTTCCTAGGTGACCGATTAGCACAATTTATTTATCAATTGAACAAGGTGAAAACTCCATAATAGGAAGTTCAAACAACTACTTTATGAAAGCAAGATTGTATTAATATTACAAGCAACAACCATTACACTCTTTTCCCGTGGTACTAGGATTTTAAAAATAAAGGAACGTCTCTTCTTCTTTTTTTCCTCTCTCTTCTCTAGTCTTTTTTCTCATTCCCTTTTTCGTTGTCATCTCCTCTTCTTTTATAGGCGTTCTCCCTTTCCTTATCCTTCCAGCTGGCTTGCCCCTAACTCGATCTTTTTGGGATATTTCCCCTTCTTCTATTGGTTCTCCCCCCTTCTTATCCTGAAACAAGACTTTTGGGGGGTGTTTGTACTGTTTAGGTTGTCTTATATGCACTTAATGTGGAAGAGATTAGGTAGAGAACCTCTAATTAATGCGAAAGTGACAATTTTTGTGATTCTTATCCTCTTAGGGAATTTCCTAAGGTATACTTGGTAAGAATGGCACCTCGATATAAAAAAGGAAATTAGTTCCATATCACTCCTTTGTATTTTTCGAGATCATCCGTGTTTATTACCTCATATAAGAGTTTCAATGTTGGCAGCATATCCCGAACTCCTCAGGAATCGTCTGGGGGGACACTTCTCTTTGTGGTTCATGAAGATAGGTTCAACCCATCCTTTTTAGTATGAGCTATCAAGCCCTTTGGGCCTCAGCCCATAATTGAATCCACTCGCCACACAATAGCCCCCCACGAACTCCATGTCATTAGTGCTGAGGTGGAGATCATGGTTCGAGATAGATGGGGGGTAATCATTAACTATCACTGATGTCGGGTGGTGCTATCAAGTAATAAATGTTCCAAACATGCTCGAGCTTCCTGCCATTCGATTAATGGCATGCGTGTTTATGAATGGCTAGATGTGCGTTTTGGAAAACGGAAAAAGCTGCGAGAAACCAAGGGTCACTTTCCCCCTTTTCCCACTCTCTCATTCTCTATAAAAAGGGGAGCTCAAACCAGTTTCTGAGCTCCCATTTTCTATTTTTCTCCATTCCCTCTCCAAGCTCTCTCGATTTCTTCATACTCCTCCTCACTCATAACTTCTCTTACCTTACTCAGGTGTACTCTGGCATTCCATCTCTCTTTTTCTTGTTTGTAAGTCGTTAATTTCTTCATCTTTCCTCTTCTTCTTCTTCTTCTTTTTTAATTTTTAATTTTTTACATATCAAATCTAGTCAATGGGGAAGTTCAAACCCATGGTTGATACACTTGAACGGCTAGCTGAGTTTAAAAGGGTGTATAGTATCCTCAAGGATGTAGAGGTGAGATATTGCCCCAAGTCTGAGGCAATATTCTTAAGGGAGGAAGGTAGGGTCGTTATCCCTTGGGTAGCGTTTGTAAACTTTGTACAGGGTGGGGTCAGGATCCCTGTGAGTAAGTTATTAACCAAATTTTTAAGGCATTTCAAAGTGTGGCCCAACCAGTGTGCCCCTAATGTATTTAGAGTTGTTAGTAGCATAGATGTACTTAATAGGAGACTCGGCCTTAGTTTAACCGAGCATGATATTATATATATATATATATATATATATTATGCGTACCCAGGATATGATTATTGGGTTCAACCTCTACTTGGGCTCACAATCTATTTGTATTGTGGGCTTTGGGTTTCCTACTATGGGTAATCCTATGCTCGATGACCTAAATACACTCTTGTTTCCTTAAACCCCCTTCTTTACCTCACAAAATCGCTCATTTTCTCACTTGGTTCAATCACTCTACTCTTCTCCCTTTTCTCTCCAGAGTTGCCAACCCCTACCTTCTCCCTAAATTCTCCTATTTATAGCTTTAGATAAGTGGAGGTGTTATGATTACTCCCCTATACTAGTGCGAATGGGGGTCCAATTCCATCATCTTTTGGTGGGTTTTCTGGTGAGAGGTGGTAGTGGCATTAGAACTGATTCCCACCTCCAAAAGCCCGCCTGGCAGTGATATCCCCTAAGGCACTATCGGGCAACCGGGTACAGGGTATCTCTGAGCAACGATACCCCCAACCAAGTTAAAGATGATCGAGAGGGGTTTGCTTGGGGCATTCAAGCTAGCGTAGTCCTATTTTAGCCTTGGGGCCCAAATTGGGCCTCAAGGTGTCAGGATTGAGGCTAAAGGTCCAAAAATGGGGACAAAGCCAAATAATGTGTCACGAGGCCCAGCCCCGTACACATACACACACACACACACACACACGCATATATATATAGCTTACAAGATAGTAAATCCTCGGGATTTTATTTCAAAATTTGGCATGGGGAAGTAAAACTTATATCAGGCCTTCCAGATTTCGACAAAGAGACAGAAGGAGATTATCTGATCATCTCGGGGAGTTGGTATCTCGCTGGAATCCATTGTCCCACAACCGCAGGTAGAGCAGGTAGTTAGGACTTTTAGGAGCTTTTTTCTTTTATCTTTATTTATTCATTTCATATGTATGTATTAACACGGTTTGTTCGATATTATCTTCCTAAATAATTTCTATATTACTCATTTATCTTTTCAGATGACCACGCATTCAAAAAGAGAAGATAGTTGATCAACTCCACAAATTTGAACAGGCTGCTGAGATCTCCCATATACCCTAACTCAGACAGGAAACTTCAGGCCGAGTATCTTATCCTCAGGTATACCTCCATATACTAGAGTTTTCAAAACGTGGGAAGGGTAATCACATAAAATCACCCTTTACTCCCTTACATTGACATCCGAGTAAAGGGGTATGTTCTATCCCTGTCTAAAAGAGTGCAGAAGGACGAAGACGTAGCGATTCTCCACCTCCTTTCACCCTGGCAACACCTACAAGTTATGGTAGCTATTCTTATCAACCGCCTGTGCCGAAGAAGAAGAAGAAAGACAAGTAATTCCACTTCTCAAGATCCCTCTACTAGGATTCAAGTGCCAGAACTCTCGACCACTCTTCTCACAGAAGATAATCTAGAAGAAATGTCTTACTAATGGACCCAGGTCACTCTCAACCAAATTCTGGGTATGCCCCCTTCTCCTCAAGCCCAAGATTCTCATGCTCTTCAAGTTCAAGCCCCAGTTGCCCCCGTGGTGACTTCAGCTATTCTCGTGTCCATTATTCCATCCCACAGGTCGCGAGGTAGGCAAAAATGCCAAGGGGAGAGAGGGGGAGTTCTGGTCCCGGGGTGATGATCCTTGACCTTGAAGACTCTCCTACTGTGGGGGCCGATGCCCCTGTCCAAACTCAAAGAGCCCTAGCTTACACAATGTCCTTCGTAGTAGATGGGGAGCCCTTTCTTGTGACTTACAAAGTTAGGCCCTAGAGATAGGGCTGAGGGGCCTTGTTGTTAAGTGTGTGCGTCAGGCATTCTTTCTTCCCAAAAATATGAGCCACTGGGAGAAGTTGGATGACCACTCCCTCCTCTTCAACACGAAGAGGTAAGTGATCATGGTAAGTTCCCCCCCATCTCTTTACTTTTCTTTCTTTTTTCATAAGTTAAGTTCTACTTCTAACTATTATCTTGCAGGGTTATCAATGTTCCACAATGTTGGAGAAAAGGTATTTGGCTACTAAGGCCAAGTTAAAGGAGCTGGCTAAGGACAATAAGGATCTGCTTAGCAAAATCTCAGATGCAATGAACAAAGTATTCGAGTCAGAAAAGCTTCGCTCTGAGGCTGAGGAGAATACCAAGGCTATAACTAAGAGGAAAGAAGCTTTGGAGAAAGAGCTCCAGGAAGCTAAAGAGAAGTTAGAAGAAAAGGAGGCCGAGCTGAAGGCCTTTGTCGTTGTGGATGATGAGAAGATTCAAGCTGCATATTACCAAGGCTAGACTGATTACATTATCTTGGTGAAGCCTAAAGTGCAGTGGAATCTTCAAGTTTACTTCACCAAGGGGTGGACTGCGGCCTTAGACAAGATGCAGGTAGAGGCTTCCTTTACTCTGAGGCAAGATGATAGCATCACAATCTCGGTTGAATTGATAATAGTCCCAAACCTCGAGATCCAGGCTATTATCAATGATGAGTCCCCAATTAGGGAGGCCAGGGGTCTACCAGCAGTTAACCCAGTGGCGGGTGATTTGGCAAGTTCTTAAGAGGAGCCGTCTTGTGGAGGGGCGGCTTAAAGCTTCTTAGATCCCAGCTTTACTTTCCTTTTATTTCCTATTTTTATATGCCTTGTCTAGAGGGTTAATTTTGTAATTCAGACTATCGTTCTTCTATATATATATATATATTGCATTCCCATATTTCTAGAGCGTTTATTTTCATTCTTTATTGTTTTGTAATCCTCTTTCCTCCTTTAGTTCTAGAATTTCACTAAGGTAGGAAGTTTGTTTTAATGAAAGTAGAGAAAAAAAGTTCAGCTCCACAGGACTGGTTAACACCATTTTTTTTTTAAGTCTCAATTTCCTTTTCTCTTAGTGACCCTAGAGCCAGGCTAAGGTAGAAAATTTAGCTTAAGACCTATTTGAGGCAAAGATAAGGTTTAATACTACGGGATTTGCATCTTTTTTAAGTCTTAATTTCCTTTTCTGTTAGCGATCCTAGAGTTAGGTTAAGGCAGAAAATTCAGCTTAAGACCTACTTGAGGCAAAGATAGGGTCTAGTACCACGAGGTTTGCATCTTTCTTTCTTTCTTTTTTTTTTTTTTTTTTTTTTTTTTTTAATTTTAAATTTTTTTTTAAAGTCTTAATTTCATTTTCTGTTAGTGAACCTAGAGTCAAGCTAAAGGCCAAAAATTCATATTAAGACCTAATCGAGGCAAAGACAGGGTCTAGTACCACGAGGAGGGGGGGGGTGTTTAAGTCTCAATTTCCTTTTCTGTTAGTAACCCTAGAGTCAGGCTAAGACAGAAAATTCAGCTTAAGACCTACTCGAGGCAAAGACAGGATCTAGTACCATGGAGTTTGTTTTTCTACACCATAATCTCAACGTCACGGCTTGGGCCTTCTTGATGTCCTTTGCTATTCTCTAGACTTAACAATAGTAAACAGAGATAATGTAAAGTCTTCTATATATCAATTAAAAGTAATACTATTTAAAGTTAAATACATTCCATGGCCTAACTACAAGTCTTTCATCTAGGTCCTTTAGCCGATATGCCCTTGTCCTTGTGATTGATGTAACTCAATATGGCCTCTCCCAATTAGGTCCTAGTTTTCCCATGGTAGGATCTCTGGTGTTCCTCAAGACTTTCCTTAGTACTAAATCTCCCAATATAAACAACCTACACTTGATGCCTTTGTTGTATCTACGGCTAATCCTTTTAATTTTTGTAACTTTGTAGAGTTCTTCAATCCAAATTTGGATGAATCGGTAGTAGCTAGGTACAAAATCTTAGGCACATAGATGTCACAACAACTCTTGTTATGCATGTACGTCTCTGTCTCAAAGATGACGAAAATAAATTATGTTTTTTTTTTTTTTTTAAATGTTTTGGAACCCTAGTGCACAAATTTCTAAAGGTCAAGTCATCATGGGCTAAAAATAGAATTTAATGTTTAGTTTTCGCAAGGCTCGATAGATCGAGAGATATCAAGATTCATTTATTCTCAATATATCGATAGGTATCGAGACCAGCAATTCAACTTTTCTTGGACAGTTTTTTTTAATAGTCTTGTGTTTTCAATAATACCACTTGGACCACTTGTTGGTGAACAATATGTTATTCTTAAGTACACTAGAAACTAAGACTCAATTGCATATAAAGCGCGTTTTGATCTTGGATATGCCAATGCATAAAAATATGACTCTTACAATCATCATTGAAAAAAATAACACTATTTATATTTCATTGGACTTCTTCGTGCAGAATTCTTTGATGCAGTTCTCTCAGGCTTTTTATTAACTTCAATTACAGAAATGACAAATGCTTCAAACACAATTTTTATTACATAATAATATAATATATGATATGATACAAGAATACAATTGAGATTCATGAGTAGGCAAAACAAAGGCTAGTTGCTATTAAAGATTCCATTTTTGCAACTTTATTTTTTTAGCAAGCTTGAAAGAAATTGCATACTTCGATAGACATAGAAACAATAAAACAGAAACACCCTAAAAAAATCTTACTGCTTTATTTGTTCAATAAAGCTTTCAAAATTCTTAAAAGAAGATCCACCTTCAGTACCACTCTTTTTAGCCATTTCCTTCAACTTCAATGCATTTGTTTTTATACCATCATCAATGATCAAAGTTTTTATCTTTGTGTTGATTTCTTGCCTTGTGATAATCCCATTTTCATCTGGGTTCAACCCTAAACCAACCTTCAAAAAATCACATATGTAACTCTTATTTTGGAATTGATCTGCAAAGTAAGGCCAGCATAGAAATGGGACTCCCATGCTTATACCCTCCAAGGTTGAATTCCATCCACAATGACTTATAAAACATGCAGTAGAAGGGTGAGCTAGCACCTGCTCTTGAGGTGCCCAACAAACAATCTTTCCACTATCAGCTATTCTCGATCTAATCCCATCCAAGAATTCAGAAAGTGCTTCATTGGCGATATCTGACCGAATAACCCACAAGAATGGCAGGCCTGTGAGTTCAAGTCCAAGTGCTAGTTCATCAAATTGTTGTTGGTTGAAGGTTGAGGTGCTGCCAAAGGAAGCATAAATGACTGAACCCACAGGTTGTTTATCAAGCCAACTTAGGCAAGTTGAATCCTCAGGCCAAAAGCTTCCAATATGATTTTCCAATTGATTGCCCGAAAGTAATGGACCAACAGGTATGATCCCAGGAATTAAATTTAAGGCCAACGAGTCAAGTTCATAGAATGAGTTGCAGAGAAGCCAGTTGCATAGTTTGACAGAATGGTTCATCTTGAAAACATATTGAAAAAAAATGTTTTGCATCCTTGAATCTCCTGGGAAGCTCCATGGAAACTCTGAGCTTTTCCATGCAGGGATTTCCTTTGACAGCCAAAACAAGTCATTTTTTATTGGAGTTCCTACAGGGTCATCATATTATTTTTATCAAAACCAAACAAAGTACCATATCATGTATCAATTGTTAAATTTAAAAATAACCTTCATGTGAACCTTAACTTCTTTTCCATTTTTCTTCTCATCATTTAAAATAAAATTTTAACAGGGAATGAACTTCCTTCATTTCAAGTGAAATGGAGAGACTAGGAGGTGTCAAGAATACTAGTTAGTTATTACCTTGAGTATCTATAATTCCATCCTCAATAAGCTTTGGGATATGGAATACAAGGGCCAAGTTTGCTGGTCCAGCAGGCCAAAATGCTGCACTTTGAATTCCCATCTTCTCAGCAACATCAAATGCCCACGCAACTGCTACATCAGCAATGACACAAATGATCCGATCATCAGTAGATTCGTTAGTTTTCTCAATCAAGTCCTTGAAATGATCTGGCTTAATTTCTTGAAAACTGTTAATCAGTTTAAGAGTATCAATTTGATCATCCCCGGGTTCGAGACCGTCTGGGAGTGAAACTAGCCTTATCGGGCTATTCACTGGCATTTTAGTTGTTAATCTTGCATTTATGAACTCAGTGGTAACAAATGTGACCTTGATCCCATGGTCAACAATCTGGTGTGACAACTTCATAAGTGGGGCAACATGGCCCTGTGCTGGAAATGGTATGACTAGCACATGTGGTTGGCTACCCATGACAAATTCAGAATTCCAAAATCTGCAAAATAACATATGGAAGTCATATTCCAATTAAATCATAAACAATCTCTCTAGTAAATCTCCAACACATAGGTAGAATAAGAATAGCATCACCCTTTAAGACTGCAACAATAAGTCAAATTTATTTATTTATTTATTTTTTAATGTGAGAAGAGATACAATAAGTCACAAGAAGTTGAATTTTTGACAGGCTTAAGATGGTCTCATAGAACAATGCGTGTAAGAGCCAGTTTGAAGGTTAAAAACCATTAAATAAAACAACATATTATGAGCAAAAAGCAGTATAAATGGTAAACCACAAACTTGATCTTAGCTAGAAGGCCAAGAAAGGTATTGGTAATTCATACATTACTGTTATAACAAGATAACTGTAAAATTTCTGATTTGATAATAAAACAGGAACATGAAGCGAATGACCTCAGGGGAAGAATTGAAAGAACAGTTTATCAATGTAATAACATGTACCAAATCAAGACAATAATCTTAATTAATATCCTCCTCACAGTTTAGTTACAAAATTAGTTATAGCCTTACGCTACAAACTTATTTAATATCTTTTCATTGGAAATCCACCATCAGATTACATCTTCTTCTTATATCTTCCATGTTTGTAAAATTTCAAGAAAATTAAAGATCAATAGCTATGTCATCAATAAATTTTTTAAATTGCAAGTTTTTGTAATTTAAAATTATGCACAAAATATAAGCTTATAGATCATATAGTAAATAATATCTAATTGACACAAAATTTAACATGTGCATTAAGAGCGTAAAGAACATACAATTTAACGGTTAAATTTTCAAAATATGTTGTAATATTTATTTTATTGAGTGAGTTTATAGCCTTAAGCTACAATCAATTTTGTAGCTAAACTTTGTTCTTTTTTTGATAATTCGATAGTTGGGGGTAGAAGATTCTAATCTTAGATATCTTCATTTGAAACACCAAGAAGTACCAACTAGTTGAATTACAAGACTCTTGGAAAAAAAAAAAAAAGATACATTACTTTAGGTTCTCAATCAAATTCAAATGCTTGGTTGTTTTGAATTTAATTTTTCTTAGAAAAGATGACACTAGTGGTATTTTACCCATATACGTAATTCAAACTTTGACCATCGAATTTCATAAATAAATGTATTGAATAAGGTAAAAGCAAAACAAGTAACTCTAGTTCATGAAAGGGTTGGTGTGAAAACATACAAGAAGTCGAACTGAAGATCCAGAAAAATATCAGACAGGCAGCTATGATCTATGTGTGTGACAATGTGTATAAGGCCTTAAAACTTTAAAGTGAAAAGCTCAAAGGAACTAAAAATTGAAGAGTAATAGCTGGTTTAGTTGGCTTTTTATAGCTCATTCTTGCAAATGTGAAATTGGATGTGACAATTTAAGGTGCATGCCTTGCAGGGTTTTCAAGAATTTGATCTCTAGTCTTTTTTTATTTATTTATTTATTTTATCTTTAGTCTTAAATTAATGTCCATTGACTATTCCATCAAATTAGGCCCTGAAAAATAATTGGAGCTGGATTTCTGATTTGAATTAAAGTAATTGGACATGAAGGTGATTGGGTATTTGGGAATCCAAAATTTTTTGGGTTTTGCTGGGGACAGTGAATTCCAGTGCAAGCAAAATAACAAAATATTTTTTCAAGATTCATCCATATTATAACTGTTAGGCGAGGCTTTAATAAGAATCATAGGTAAACTAAATAAAAAAGAATAAAAATTACTTTAAATTATATGACGAGTGATGCCAAGAAAACATCATCTTGAGGTCATAGTTAATTTGATTTCTATGTTTTGGTAGTAGTCAATTTGGTCAATGTTATTTTTAATTTACAATCAAATTGGTCTCTATTGTTAACTAATTAACAGAAAATGCTTACATAGCAAATGATGTGCATAAGTGCATTATTGGCACATGGATGACTAGTAAAATAACGAAAAATTTTAATTACTTCTTAAAAAAGCCACATCATCAATATTAAAAATGAAAAAAAAAATTAAACATAGAAGGAAAAAGAAAAAAGGAAAAAAAAATGATGAGTACTTTTTTAAAAAAATTTTCATTTTAAACCATAATTTTCCTGTACTTTCTTGTTAGCCAAACATAGCAACCTAAAAACACAAAATAAGCTCAACCCAGAAAATTCAATACCTCGTAATCAATACTAGTACCTAAACCCACAACATAGAAGACATTCCCTTAGGCACTCACACCAACCCGAAATCTTTTCCTCACTAACTCTGATTCCACTAGAAGGAATCCTCTTTTCACTTTCTTCAAGTGGGATTGTGCGTTTTAGTTGTGTTATAGTAGGGGTATGCTACTTTGTGGCTTGTGCTGCTGAATTCATATTCGAAGGTTTTGTGGGTGGTAATGATAAGATTTGATTGTGAGATAATGAATGAATTTTCTGGGTTGAGTTTTATTTCTGCATTTCTGGGTTTCTGTGTTTGGCTAACAAAAAAGTGTAAGAAAAACTTGATATTATTTAATAATAAAAAAACTCACCCCTTCTTCCATTTTATTTAATAATAAAAATCAAGTCATTTTTTATTGGAGTTCCTACAGGGTCATCAGATTATTTTTACTAAAACCAAACAAGTACCATATCATGTATCAATTGTTTAATTTAAAAGTAACCTTCATGGAACTTTAACTTCTTTCCATTTTTGTTTTCATCATTTAAAATAAAATTTTAACTGAACTTTCTTCATTTCAAGTGAAATGGAGAGATTGAAAGGTGTCAAGAATACTAGTTAGTTATTACCTTGAGTGTCTATAATTCCATCCTCAATAAGCTTTGGGATCCGGAGTGTAAGGGCCAAGGTTGCTGGTCCAGCAGGCCAAAATGCAGCACTTTTAATTCCCATCTTCTCAGCAACTTCAAATGCCCACACAACCGATATCCCAGCAATGACACAACTAATCCGATCATCATAAGATTCGTTACTTTTCTCAACCAAGTCCTTGAAATGACCTGGCATAACTTCTTGAAAACTATTTATCAGTTTAAGAGCATCAGTTCGATCATCCCCAGGTTCTAGACCATCTGGGAGTGAGACTAGCCTTCTCAGGCTCTTCACTGGCATTGTAGTTGTTAATCTTGCAATTATGAACTCAGTGCTAACAAATGTGACCTTGATCCCATGATCAGCAATCTGGTGAGACAACTTCATAAGTGGTGCAACATGGCCCTGTGCTGGAAATGATACGACTAGCACATGTGATTGGCTGCCCATGACAAATTCTACTCTATATTGCCACAAAAATTACAACATCCACAAATTCAAAATTCCAAAATCTGCAAAATAACACATCGAAGTCATATTCCAATTAAATCGTGAACAATATCTCATGTAAATCTCCAACGCATAGCTAGAATATGGATAGCATGACGCTCTAAGAATGCCAAAAAAACAAAAAACAAAAAAAAAAAAAAACTTTTTTGTTTTTTGAGAAGAGCTACAATAAAGCCAAAAAAACAAAAAACAAAAAAAAAAAAAAACTTTTTTGTTTTTTGAGAAGAGCTACAATAATTCACAAGAAGTCGAATACTGACAGGCTTTAGAATGGTCTCATAGTTTGAAGGTAGTAAAAAACAATGAAATAAAACAATATATTATGAGCAAAAAGCATGATAAATGGTAAATCAAACACTTGATCTTAGCTAGAAGGCCGAGAAAGGCATTGGAAATCACACACTACTGTTACAAAAGGATAATTGTAAAATTTCCGATTTGATAATAAAACAGGAACATGAAGAGAATGACCTCAGGGTAAGAATTGAAAGAACAATTTATCAATGTAATAACATGTAGCAAATCAAGACAATAATCTTAATTAATATCCACATATATTTTTGATAATTTGATAGGTGGGGGAGGGGGATTCGAATGGCAAAAAGACATTAATCTGAATACACAATAAAGATATATATATATATATATATATATATGTGTGTGTGTGTGTATAAAAAAAGAAAAAAAGAAAGAAAAAGAAATCAAATATAGGGTAAAACTCAAATATAGTACTTTAGGTTCTCAATTAAATCCAAACAATTGGTTGTTTTGAATTTAATTTTTCTTAGAAAAGATAACACTAGTTGTGTTTTACCCATATATGTAATTCAAACTTTGACCATCTAATTTCATAAATAAATGTATTGAATCGGGTAAAAAGCAGAACAAAATAACCCTAGTTCATGAAAGGGTTGGTGTGAAATCATACAAGAAGTCAACTGAAGATCCAGCAAAATATCAGACAGCGGCTATGATCTGTGTGTGTGACAATCAGACAGTGTGAATTAACTATTAAGGCCTTAAAACTTTAAAGTCAAAAGCTCAAAGGAGCTAAAATTTGGACAAAAATAGAAGGTTTAGTTGGATTTTTATAACTCTTTTTGGCAAATGTGAAATTGGATGCAGCAAGCCCAGGTGCATGCCTTGCAGGGTTTTAAAGAATTTGATCTCTAGTCTTAAATTAATATCCGTGGACTATTCCATCAAATTAGGCCCGGAACAATAATTGGAGCTGAATTTCTAATATTAAATTAAAGGACTTGGACATGAAGGTGATTGGGTTTTTGGAAAACCAAAATTTCTTGGGTTTTACTGGGGACACAGAATTCCAATGCAGGCCCAATAACAAAAGATATTTTCAAGCTTCATCCATATCACTATTACGCGTGCCTTTAATAAGAATTAATAGACCGAAAAGCATGGGCTCAATAACAAAATATATTTTCAAGATTCATCCATATTAGTATATTACTATTGCGCGCGCCTTTAATAAGAATCATAGACTAGGGAGCATGGTCACAATTACATGCATGGGTATGGTATGTATATGACATGACAAGTTTTGAAAACTTAGGACATAAGTGTGACGGAGATACGCATATTAATTATGGAGTAATTACGATAACCTTGTTGTAATTTGACTTGAATTTACATTACCTTTAAAAATTGTCACATTGTTTCTTGTAACCCTCCTTTAATAAAAACAGGTATAAATATGTATATTTGTTTCACTTTTATGTCTTTCTCAAAAAAAAAAAAAAAAAAAAAAAAAAAAAAAAAAAAAAAAAAAAAGNTTGTTGTGCATATGTTTTTCACACTTGAACATGGTAGTGCTAGTTCTCGAGCGTGCACACTTAAAATAAATGGTCAATGCTTGTTGATTTCTGAAAGATCAAGTGCATGATGCATGAACATTAGCATAAATATGGTTGCTGATAGAAACCATTCTTTTCCACGAGTGGTTCTTTATGCCTTGGCGTCCAGGACAGAAATCCTGGCAGAAAAGATTTGTCTAACGTTGTCTCATGTCTGTATCTGCATTCAAATTTACCCATGTGGAAGACACGTAGAATCAATTTAGATTACATCGATTTGGTAAAAGGTGCTTTAATTTATCATTTATGGCTTCTCTTGTCTCACTTTCTCGTATGAATTGCAATCCAGCTTATCTCATTATATGGCAGCAAAATCGTATAATATACAAATACAATTAGGATGTGCTGAGACAAGGGCTAAGACTTAAGTGGATTGGCCATTGTTACAGGAAGTCAATTCAATTGCATGGTCCTATTCGTATGTCAGTTTGGTAGGATCAGATTGCCATTACAGATCAAAATTAGACTATTTTTCCTTCCAATTTTCTCCAGAAACACGAGCAATTTTTGTTTCATTAACTGGATGGGAACAAAATATAATTGAGGCTTTGTTTTCACTTCTCATCAGTCATAGAAATGAACCTCTTATTAAACATTTGGTAGAGCATGCTACCTTAATGGTGAAACTGACTATTTTTTTGACTACCTGTACTTGGACCACTGGACAGGTGAACAGAGAATTGTTTATAGGAAAACCAATATTTTTATTTGTTTTTTCAGCCTAAAGTAGAGCTATAGACTATAGTGTCTAAGGAATGCAACAAAACCTATTCATCTCACCTCAGTTTCTTCTTAAACGTGTTGTCGTGGGACTTGTTGCTAGGCATGTGTGATTATACATGAATGTGGACATGCGGGGAGTATCTACAATACAAAAACACAGCCTAGTAATAATTACTTGCTTATTGCCTACCTTTTCTCATCGGCGTTGATCACACATTCCTCAGCAAAAATATTCTTTTGTCTCCAAGTCGAGGATGACAATTTTTTCACACATGATTGGTCCCCAAGACACATTTGAAGTTCTAACTGTGCATTCATACCTATCCATGTGGAATCAAATTAGAATATGATGAGTTGGTAGAGCATAATTGGATATGATATGTTCTTTTGCCGAACCTTTTGGCATTGGTGTGTGTTAGTAATAATGTACATGTTTCTTCTTCTTCTTCCTTTCTCTGTTTTGGGATTTACTTATATTGTATAGGCCAATTAGCTTCCTACATCAATGTGATATACAATCCAAATTGTAAATATCCTGCATTATTTATTATCCTTTTTATCATTTGCTATCTTTGTCAAAAGTTGTATGGCTGTTATTGAGTATTGACCTAGTTGGAATTTTGGATATTTTGCCAAAATTTTGGAAAATCTTTGGAAGTTATGAAATTTACATGCGATTTAAAACATTTCTTAATTGGATATGGTATGGGATAGATAAGGGGCCCTAGTGGTGCTAGGTCACCATCGAAATTAATATTTAACTCTTGTGGGTTCAGACTTGGAACATCAAATTTGAAATCTGGTAGCGTCCCCATAAGGTTGTCACTTCTATTTCTGCATCAACGTGGTATCCCTTAGATATGCTAGTTGGACTTTGGATAGATTTGAATGTTGGGTTGTCCCATCATTCTTTCATATGTAACTGACATAGTGGTCGGTCGGATAGTATAAAGGAAAGGTGAGGGCTGTTTGGTTAAAAAAATATAGTCACTCATCACTCATCAGCCGATTTTTATCACTCATCATTCAGGGTCCGTTTGGATAGCACTTATTGTTGCTGAAAGTTGCTGAAAACTGATTGTTGCTGAAAACACTGTAGCAAAATAATTTTTAAATGTGTAAATAGTGTTGTGAGACCCACTTTTAATATTAAATATTGCGTGAACAGTACATAAACAGTGCGTAAACAGTGCAGAACAGTATATGAACAGTAAACTTTGTCTCCAAAGTCAGCAAGTGCGGCCAAAAAAAAAAAAAAATAAAGAAAACGCAAAACTGAAAACGCGCCGCTCGGAAACGCGCTATCCAAACTGGGTCTCAATCTATAACTCATTTTTTATCACCCAATGGTAAATAAATATCTCACTTAGCCCATTTGTCACCCAACACTCAGTCATGTTTTCAACCAAAAAAGCTAAAAAAACTGAGCCCCATACACTCTGACCTCACCTGTGCACCTAACCCCCCTACCCGGCCCTATTAACTCCAATCAACAGTTGAAACCTCACTTTACCATCACATTTCTTCTCCATTTCTCCTCGTTCTCGCTAAAACTAAGCCCACAACATCTCTCCCTCAGTGTCCTTACTCCGTCATTCTTTCAAAGAGATTGGGTAGTCAATAGATTTGGCCCATTAAACACAATTTCAGTGTCTGAAGAAATACATTAAAGGTTCACAAGTATGATCAATGACGTTCACAAACTAGATCTTATCTTATAGCTCAACATTATTCATTAAAAAGAAATCAACAAAATTCATTGCTTTTTTTGTTTTTTTTTTTTTGTTTTTGAGATAACAAAACTCATTACTTAAAAGCATCGCATGTTAATTGAACTTGAAAACCAGTAAAGAAGGGTTAAAGGGATAGTCCAATCGTATTATAATCATTTGAAAATTGGATGCTTGGGATTCACAATTAGAGAAACCGAACCCACAGCCACCATTCCAATCTGGCCGTGTCGTCGCCGGAGTTCACACAACTCGAGGTTCAGCGGCGTTGAGATGTTGTTCGTAGGATGGGTCGGCGTGGTAAGGGTGAAGGACAAAGAACGGCAGGCAGATTGGAGAAGAAAGGTCGTGGATGGGGAGGGCTGAGATTCTTTTGTCTTTCAGTGTGGGTGAGATTTTGCTCTGAAGATTTTGCTTTGAAGAAGAACAAAAAGAAGAACAGAGAAAGAAGAGAGACAAAGAAAAAAAGTGGGAAAAAAAAAAAAAAAAAGAAGAAAGAAAGAAGAGAGAAAAGTGGAGAGTGACTGGTGGGAGAGAGAACGAAGATCTGACTTGACAAGACTAGTGAGTTTAGTAGTGTATGTTTATTTATCAAAATGCGATAAAAATTCAGTTTTTATAATTTGAAAATATATAAAAATATATTTTTAATTTCTATAACTTATCACTCAAAAATCAAAAAGTTGGGTGATAAAAATAAAAATTAAAAATAAATTCAAACAAACCAAATAGCCGTAAGATTTACTAATTTTAAGTTATGGATGATGAAAACATAGTTATGGGTAATGNCTTGTCTGTTCTTCTGGCCTGATTTTGTACCCGAGTCAGCATCACTCAACCCGCCCACCATCGTGAGCCGTAGCTCAACCATCCAACCATCTTGAGTATTGCCGCTAAACTCAAATTTTTTTTTTTTTTTTTTTTGTAGTTTTATAAAAAACAGATTTTGATTTTGAAATTTTATATAAAAATAAATTTCAAAATTAATTGTACAATTGTCTTAATAAGTAATGGCTATTATGCAACAAACACCATAATATATTCATCCGTTCATCCCCAAGCATAAAATATATAAAAGTTAGGGTGTCAATGTTCGACCCAACCCGCGAACACGACACGAACCCAGCACGGGTTTTTTGGATTAGGGTTGGGCCTTAATGTGTTTGGGTCATAAACGGGTCGACCCGAAAGCGACATGATAAGAAACAGGTCATAAATGGGTCAACCCGCATAACTCGTAATAAACACGTTTGACATGCCAATTTATTTGTGTCAACCCGAAATGACCCACTTAACAAACCCGTTTAACTCATATAACAAATAAATATTTATTTTATTTTAAATTTGTCAAATACCTTTTATATCCAACATATATTTTAAATTTAAAAAGAAAAGTAAGTAATTACAAAAATTTATAAGGAATATAATTGGAAATTGAAACTTTACAGACCTTAGAATACTAATACTTCTTCTTTTTTTTTTTTTTTTTTTTTTTTTGGTGGCATAGAACTTACACAAATGAATTGATGAGCTTGTGGAAGATGTTATGAATTCGGACATCAACAAAGAATCTATGGATGATAATTGTGGTCATAGTCAAGATTAGTCTACTGTTTACTCAAATTCTTTCAATATTAATACTTAGCATTTGGCGAGTTCCAAGAATATTATATTTTTGTTGAACTATGTTATTTTATTTTGTGAAACTTTGTTATTTTGAATTTGAATTGAAGTGTATGCACTTCTTTTGGAATGTAAAGAACATATTACTAGATGAATGTTATATTTTCGTTGAATTATATTATTTTGAATGTGGATTGAAGACTTGAAGTGTATGCACTGCTTTTTGGGATGTAAAAATAATTATTTTTAGATAGATGTTATAATTAATATTATGCAGGTTGAAATGAGTTGTGTTACATTCGTGTCAACCCAACACGACTCGTTTATTAAGCGTGTCAAATGGGTTGGGTCAGGTCAACCCGCCTTATTAACAGGTCATGTTAGGGTTGAAAGATCATGACACGATTATTAAATGAGTTGAGTTAGGGTTGAGTCATTTAGTCGAATACCCCTACCTTGACACAACACGAACCCAACACGCTAACCCGAATTGACACCCCTAATAAAAGTGTATATATACACTATATACATACACTATTATATCATAAATCCACAATATGAGGATTTGAAGTTATCACTCACTGCTATTCAAGGTTTCTACTTTCAACAAATAATCAAAATGATTTGTTGGCAGGAGAAAGACATTAACTACCCAGGAGAGAGCACAGCAGTAATATAGAAGCATAAACAATGATAAAATAGATGATAAAGAAGAAAATAGCAAAACAGATATATTCAAAATAAGTTAAAACAGAGTATGGAATATGAAAACTGAAACTGATAAAATCTTACTTGAAAATACTTCTGTCTTTGATTAAACTTGAAAACAAACTGTCTTTGATACAAGCTTGAAAATAAAACACTGTCTGAAGAGTTACAAGATTACAAAGTAAACTGTCTGAGGAGAAAGGTTACAAGATTACAAAAAGGGAAGTTACAAAAGTCTTTCTGAAAGGGAAGGCTATTACAAAGGCTATAAAACTTTCTCTAGACTTGGACTGAAATTTGAATCTGAGAATTGGAACCTAAACTTTGGACCTGTCTTCTGTCTTCAGAGTCTGTCCTTTTATAGATGAAGTGAACCATGGTAAGTCTCTAAAAGTAACCTGAGTTAAGTAAAGTGAACTCAAGTTAATCTGTCGGTAGAATCTTGAACAGTAACTTAAAATATCTTATCTTATCTTTTTCTGAACTACTTTTGCGCATGTTGATGAATAGTAAACTTTGTCTATTTGTCAGGAGGCATGCTCATGAATAGTGATCTGCCTTAGTAAATAGTGATCTGTCATTTTTGTCTGATATTTTTGTCTGAAAACCCAAGTTATTCTGTCGGTAGAATCTTGTAGAATCTTGAATAGTAACCTATCTGGGAATGGTGATATTTTAAAATCTGTCTTGCTCTCGTATGCTAATAATAGTGTCGACTGTCTGTAAATAGTAGTGCCATTTGTCTGTCTCTTGTCTCTTGAACTGTCCTGGACCGGTCTAGATTTGAAAATCCTTCTTACATGTGGATTGATATTGTCTGTGCATTCTGTAGTTGTCTATTATTTTGTCTTGATACTACCAAAGCCATAACTATTCTGCTAATGTCTCTGAGAAGCCTTTCTGATCACCACTTGAATTTTGAAGGGATATTGTCTCTATTGAGACGCCTTCATGCTTTGACTGAAATCTTATTTAAAGATTTCTGTTTGGGCAAAATATGGTCATAGAGTTTAGCCTTAGAATGGCTATCTTGCTTGCCAGGCAATTGACCGTTAATTTTAAAATTAACTAATTAAACCCTAATTAAGGCTATACTGTAAGCATTAATATTTACAGGGGAAGTTGTGTTTGAGAAGGAACAAAAAAGTCATGATTTTATAGTACAAGGAAGTATCATAATAAAGGCAAAGGATGATACGTAGGAAGCTAGATACAAAAGAGGGAGGAGGAGAAGTCAACAAAGGGAGGAAAATTCATCATAAAACTTTGAAAAGTAAAATTATATATATATATATATCTATATTTATTTAGGTACTACTACTACTGAGTAGGATAGTATCATCTATCATTGAACTTGTAGGAATCTCATCATCTATTGTTGATTCAATTTTACTAATACTTATGTCCTTTGAGATGGAAATTTCTTTCAACAAGTATATATCCTTGGGAATTGGTGGTAGGAGGAATTTAAAGAATACTTCTGTTTCCAAAATATTAGTACTTATTCCATTGTCTGTCGTGAAAAATGGGTAAAGTAAAGCCAAAAAAGGATTTCCTAGTATAACTTTAGAGGACAACTTATCTGTTAAGAAGAAAGGTGTTCTGAAATTGATACCATTATTACGTATGTATACCTTAGTTAGTTTATTACTTATTTTAAGTCTATCACCATTAGCCTGAGTTAATCTGTCAGTTGTTGATTCATAATACTTAGAGGGTATTAATCCTTGGTTATAGACAAACTTTCGGATTCACAGACTAGGAAGGACTATTTATCTAAATTAAAAGATCCTTGACCTAGGTTGACACATTTGAAACAGATTTAAAGGATTATAAGTCAACTTATAATTTTTCAGATATTACTGATAGATTTAAACCCAATAAACCTACAACTGTGACAGATTTGCAAATAGAAATTAATAATTTAAAAATGAACTGAAAGAATTAAAATCAGAAAATAGACACTTCTTCAGATAATGAAAAAATTAAATTATGTAATTGTAATAATCCTGATAACTGTTATTGTAAAAGAAAATTAAAAATAAGTGTTTTAACTAAACAAGAAGATATAATAATGGATTTAATAGACAAACTTTCGGATTCACAGACTAGGAAGGACTATTTATCTAAATTAAAAGAATCCTTGACCTAGGTTGACACATTTGAAACAGATTTAAAGGATTATAAGTCAACTTATAATTTTTCAGATATTACTGATAGATTTAAACCCAATAAACCTACAACTGTGACAGATTTGCAAATAGAAATTAAAATTTAAAAAATGAACTGAAAGAATTAAAATCAGAAAATTTCATCTTAAAAGGTATGATTGACCAAATAGCTGCACAAGTAATAACATAAAAGACAGAATTAAATTTTGTAATAAACCCCTGATAGATTCCTCTGATTCCTCTCTTCTTGACAGACAAACTTATAATGGTGAGAGTTCTCATAAAGATGACTATAAAGATAATTTTTAAATATAATTGATAGAATGATATTTCAAAAATGGTATACTGAAATAACCTTAGTTGTTAATAAAGAATTTTCATTGACAGTTATTGCCCTTGTAGATTCAGGTGCTGATATGAATTGTACACAAGAAGGATTAATACCCT
>NW_027069765.1:773212-777844 GCF_002906115.3 Quercus suber | reverse complement strand
ACACGAACCCGACACGCTAACCCGAATTGACACCCCTAATAAAAGTGTATATATACACTATATACATACACTATTATATCATAAATCCACAATATGAGGATTTGAAGTTATCACTCACTGCTATTCAAGGTTTCTACTTTCAACAAATAATCAAAATGATTTGTTGGCAGGAGAAAGACAAGGAACATAATTAGGGTCCATTTGGATACAACTTATTTTGTTGAAAATTAAAAACACTGTAGCAAAATAATTTTTAAATGTGTAAATAGTACTGTGAGACCCATTTTTAATTTTGTTTTTTGAATAAAGTAGTTATGGATCCCGTGAATAGTGTGTGAACAGTAAAATTTGTCTCCCTAAACGCAGACGCAGTAAATGTGCTATCCAAACAGCCACTTAGAATTTCAGTGTACAAATTTGGCCAGCAATTTTTTTTATAACTTGTTTTGGGTGCTAAATGAATAGACACTGGATAAGCATATATGTACTTAAAAATATTTATATATATAAAAAAAAAAAAATAATGATGGTAGATAAAAAATATGTAAAATAATAAATAATAATTTTTTTTAAAAAAAAGGCATATATGTGGCAACATAGCAGTTTACCAGTGGACTTGTCATATAATTATTAGCAGTCTACTGGTGATCATTCACACTGGATTGGTCCTTTAATTTACGAAAGAAAAATAAAATATTGAATAAGAAGATAACAATACTGATCATGGTCTGTCTTTCTCTTTCTTTTACTTTGAATTTGTACATTTTTTTATGGTCCAAGTTACTAGGAGTCCTATAAGCTTTTAGCCTTTTTATGTTCTTTTTTCTCCCTAGTATGCACCATGCATTGCCCCCACAGGATGCAGAATTTCGAAGATGTCGCTTACAAATCGGCGCTGTTGATGGGTGAACCAGGAATGCAGGCAGTGATGCCATGATGTAAGATACAATTTAGGTTATTTTAGGGTTATTATTTTATTGTTTTTAGGTATTTTTAATATTTTTTAGGTCAAATTTGGTTCCTTTTATGATTAGATATCAATTAGGAGTTATAATATATTTGCTTGTTTTTAAAGTTTTACGGAACCCTTAAATAGACCATTAAATCTATATATGTTTTTTGAACAATTATTCAATCAATAAAATTCAGACTTTTGTCTTTCTATTTTCTGATGAATTCTAGATCTTTTCTCCTTATGGATTAAAGGAACTCTCGTAGATTCAAGGTTATTTTCATAATCAAACGTGTTTTGTTTCTTATTTTCTAGAAATAAACGTGTTCTATTTCTTGACACTTTTGCATCCAAAATCATGCCAGCTTTGGTTTCAAGTACTTTGAGCCTTTAGCTCTCGCCAGCAACCGATCTCTTGAATCCTTTCTCCTTGATTATCACCAGATACACAAGTTGAGCCGCCAACTACATGATCAAGTTTCCTTGATCACTCCAAGAACTTTTAGAGATTTGTGATTGGTCCTTAATGATTCCCAATACCAACTAACATCAAGAACTCTGAAGGTTTCTTTGTGTGTAATGGATATAATCTCCTCAAAAGATAATTGACAATTGGAAAGGGAAATGATAGAGAGAATGAAAGAGTTTCAGCTCAAGGGATTTTGGATTCTCTCCAACTCTTTAATATGGGGTCTGGTACTGTTGAGAAGTTTGTAACTAATTTCTCTTAGATTCTGGCATTTTTCCTCCAAACAATGTCAGGAAATTGAGAGGCAAAATTGCTACCTCAATTGTTTTTCAAAATGTGAAATCGTCTAACACCCCAAGCTCAATCTTGCGAATTCCTTCAACTTATTTTAATTCTAGCTTTTAGTTTTTAATGTCAAAGGTTTTGTAGCTGAATTGACATCTCTTCATGTACAAAGTGCTTGGAGGTTTAGGGGGGAAATGGTTCAAGCTGCAGAGTTAGCAGCATGTTGTAATTATCTTTCAAAAAAAAAAAACTTTCAGCTTTTAACATCTTCAACCAATTACAAACTTGCAACTCACAACTATACATTAATTACAATGTAAAATTGACATTTAAAATTACACCCAAACTTGTTATGGAAATTTCCAAAACTAAAAATCCTAACACTAGCTCAAGTCTGTGAAGCACGTACGGACACAACAAATTTGACAAAGTATCCATGTCAGACATGTATCAAATACAAGTACCAATCGGATACGGGTACAATCAAGAACAAATGTACTGGTTGGAAGTTTCCTTGGTAATGAAAGGAGAAATTGGTTCAATCATTGCAAATTTCATTCCTATCTATAGAATTTGACTAGTGTAGGAAATTTAGTAGCTAGGTAAAGTTTGATAAATCTAAATGGGCTAAAACGTCTTTATTATTATTATTATTATTATTTGATAATTAGATCAATTAGGAAGAGAATTCAGGACCTAGTTCTATGAGACTAAAATCTTTTATCACACGTTAACACTTAAAGTTAGGTATATAAAAGTTCACATACACACCAAAGTTACACCATTTCATAACATTTCATTGAAAGAGTATTTTGTTGAATCAACCGTTGGATTTCATAATCTATTTATAATCTCCTTATTTACAAAATATCTCTTTATATTCTTGTAGGGACTCAATTTGGATTGACCCTGAGTATGAGTGGGTTTTCAGCCCAATCAAGCCCAAACAATAAATTTATAGAGGGTGGGTTAAAGGTTTAGGCGCTAGCCGTCGTTTATCAAGCATGAACTCTCATTTATAAAAGAAAACACTCTGAATTTATTTACAACTGGGGGGACGCTCCTCGGCTCGTGGCCGAGGAGACCCTTGTCTTCTCTCTTTTTTTCCCCCCCCCCTTCTTTACTTTACTTGCTTTTCTTATATAGTCTTCATCTTCCTATCTCCTTATTCCATTTGTTGATCATCTATTTGCCTCTCTTCTGGCCCATCAGAGGCCTTATCAGTACTCAAGTGGTTCACTCTGACCAACGTTGCCCTGCTAAGGGGTTATCTCCTCATTAATGTGGCCAGGGCGGTTGGGTGAATGCATTAAATGCGAGGGTGACAGCTTACTTTGGGGTTGGTCTTTCCCAAAAATCATCCTTGTCAGGCCGAGGATGAGGAGGTCCTCGGCGTGAATTGGGAAAAGAGGCTTTCCCCAATTTAGCCTTGAATAGTCAGTATTCCTCGGCGTGGGCCTTGGGCCTGCTACACGATGGGCCGAGGCTGCCAGGCCCACGGGCCCCACAATAGCCCCTCAAAACCCTGCTGCACGCTCCCTCGGACGGGGATGAGGGTTTTGATACCTGCGGGCCCTCTAGACGAGTCGCCCCACTTCGGTTCGTGTTAATGTTGGCGACTTTTTGACTGCCCGATGCGCGTTTTTAGCGTTTCAAGACTTAATGGGTGCCCACATTAAATTTTGGCGGCATCACGTTTTCCACTTTCAACGGTATGATCTCTTGCTTTTATGGGCAAGCGGTTACATTTGGGGAACCTGAGGGGGAGTATAAGTACCTGTTTAAAACGCCTGGTTTCCTCATTTTCGCGCTTACAACCATTGATGCGTGTGACTTAAGTCTAGTTCAACTTGCACTCTTCCTGAAGAGAATCGCCATACTTTTGTAAGTCTTCTTTTTCTAGCGACCCCAAATTTCCTTGATTTTACTCCTCATTTTCTTCTTTTAGAACTTTTAGTCGTCTTTGGGGAATGGGTAAGTTTAAGAAGTTGGTTGAGTCCGACGAGATGATGAACAAATTCATTGTCGACTATGGAATACCCAATAATGTAAGTTTGAAGTACTGTGAAGAAGGGGAGTGGTACCTTAAGAGGAGAGAGGGTGAAGTCGTGATCCCGACAGTCACTTTCGTAGAAGGAGGGATGAGAATCCCTATGAGGCCGGTGACCCTCAATTACCTTAGGCATTTTCGTCTGGCTCCTACCCAGTGCGCCGTGAATGTATTTAGGATATTAGGGTGTGTAGATATCTTGAATGAGAAAATGGGGCTGAGACTAACTCGCCACAATGTGAACTGGTGCTATAACCTTCATCACCTGAGAGGTAAGACATACTATATGAAGACAAGGGACGATAGGATTCGTCTCATCCAGTGTCTTCCTGATTCCAATAAAGGGTTGACTCAAGACTTCCTTATAGTGTCAGGGGAGTGGCACAACAGCTTTCATTGCCCAACAGTAGAGGGGGAGTCAGGTAGGATATCCGAAGTAGGAGACAATCTAGGTTTCAGTATTTTTATCTTTATAACCATATATCCGCTTTGGTTTATTAACCATAGGAGTTTCATTTTTCTTTTCGCAGATCCGCACGCCTTTGCACGTCATTTCCACCTGGTTAACAAGGCGGATTTGGAAACTGTTCTTAGGTCGGACCTTTTCCTGAACGAAACAGATAACCAGGTCAGAGCTGCTCATCAAATCCTCGGATGCGACCCAGCTCAGAAATCATTCCCAGTCCCGAAGCATGTAATTAGAGCTCGCGATCCTCGGCTTACGCAGATTACCATGGTGGAGGACGGTTTTGCATTCACTGAGGGGTCTTATATACCTGAAGGCATTCCGCTAGCAGGTCCCTCCTCATCCCAGCAAGTAACGGTGGCCGAGGAAGGACTATCTAAGAAGGCAAGGGAGGTGGTTGAACTGAGTTC